>NC_035177.2:34553247-34855070 GCF_001659605.2 Manihot esculenta | reverse complement strand
ATGCTATGTGTGCTAGTGAGGAACATTCGGGGACGAATGTTCTTAAGGGGGGGAGAATGTAATACCCGGCTAGACTCCGGTACCGGAATTCCTACCGTCCGGTGGAATCTCGAATGTCGGAGACCTCTAGAAGGGTAGAATCATGTTTTATAAAAATGTTTTCATGTTTTTAATGGTTTTAAAGTAGGAAACTAAATGAGTTTTTGCATGAAAAGTCTTTAGAGGAAAACCCAGGTTCGGCCGCCGAAAGTCAAGTTCGGCCGCCGAACGTGCATGCGTTTTGGAGGCACGTTAGGCCCCCGAAAGCATGAGTGAGGGCAGTCCAGGTTCGGCCGCCGAAAGTCAAGTTCGGCCGCCGAAAGTCAAGTTCGGCCGCCGAACATTGCATGGATGCGGAGGCACATTCGGCCCCCGAACGTGGCCTGGCCAGCCACCTATAAATGGGGCACTTAGCCGAAATGGGCGAGCTTTCTCCCATTTTCGGCCACAGCAAGCTTCCGACCTTCCCTTTGCAAATCTAGTGTTCTTCCTCCAAATCTCTTCCATTTTTCTTGAGTTTTAAACTCACATTGCAAGTTTTGAACATTTAAACCAAGTTTTGGAGCTTTGGGAACTCAGGAGCTCATTTTCGTGGATCTCCAAGTTTAGGTCGTCTCCCTCTCGATCTTCAAGAGGTAAGAGCCGATCTTAAGCTCCTCATGTGTTTTAAGTAAGTTTTAAGTGATTTTATGGGGTAGAATGGCATGTATAGGGTTGTATGAGTTTTTAAGCAAATGTTAGGTTTTATGTGATTCTTGAACAATGTGGCATGTTTGAGTATGCTTGAAGTGTTGTAGTTGGGGTATTTGATGTTTTGAGGCCCCTAGGAACTTGTATGCATGTTTTAACTGAGGAATATGCATGATTGGTGAGTTTGGAGGCGAAAATGCACAAAGGAGCCAAGTTTCTGCCCTTTGGCAGAAACCAGGTTCGGCAGCCGAAGGCACGTTCGGCCGCCGAACATGACTGGGGAGGCAGGCCTTTCGGCTGCCGAAGTTGCCCCCGAAAAGAGACCTTCGTCTCTGTCTGGCACTTTCGGCCACCGAAGGTGCCGCCGAACCTACCTGAGTTTCGTCTCTGTCTGGGACTTTCGGCCGCCGAAGGTGCCGCCGAAAGTGCCCTGTTCAGCCACTTCATGCATATCTCTATGTGATATTTTCAGGATGCTTTAGGGGGTTTTTGGGGAATATATTAGAGTTATGTTTGTGTATGTTTGGTCCCTCATTGGAGTCCACCTGTGTAGGTTCGGACCCGAGGAACCAAGGACCCCAGCAGTGAGCCAGCTGCTACAGAGTTGGTCAGAGTCAGCCAGAGGTGAGTGGAACTAAACTTAACTTTTTAAATTTAGAAATGAAATGCTTTTATCATGCTTCATGCATCATGATCATATTATAGGTTGTTTGCATTAGAACTCACGACTATGCCGCATTGTATTGTTGTGATAGATGATAGTGGATGGACATTAGGATGATTCATTAGCCTTCTGAATACGAAGTCCTGTGGTGCCCATAATAGGGCCGGGCATGGAGTTGAGGGATTTTTGAATCAGTCCATCCGTGGTGTGATTTGTTTGTGCAGTGGCGCATTTCATGATAGCATGTTTTAAATATTCTTTTTATAGTTCTACTCACTGGGCATCTAGCTCACCCCTCTCCCCTAACCCCCAGGTTTGCAGGTACGGGATAGATAGAGAAGGCAAGAAGAGAAAAGATCATATGTATGTAATAGTTAGTTTGTGGACATGACAAATGTATTATGATGAAATGTAAAAATATTCAGGATGTTATGTAATGAGGTTATTGAGGATAGAGTTGTGCTTGACCACAGAATATTGTTAATCCCTTTTGTATGTACATGATCTTATATTATGATGTTTATGTAAACTAACTCAACACAGGTTGTTTTGCCTTTAAGGCTTGACGAGATCCCACAGAGGGACTATGTTATGTATATGTACAGAGTATGCACAGGTTGAGTTAGTTGATGATAGTATGTACGAAGAAAGTTTTATCTTTTTATGTATATGGTTGATCATGTATGGGATTAAACATGTTTACAGGTTATGTTAGGCTTGCTACGGGTCCCGGCGGCCTTATGCCGATATGGATCCTAGCGCCGGTAGCGGTCCGGATTTCCGGGCTGTTACACTGGGGGTTTTAGAACCCGAAGACTGTGCCACCTGCCGCTTTCCTATTCCCTGTATGATGGCACTTGCCTCCATTTTTCTGGCTGCATCCACAATGGAGTGGAAACTCTCTTTCTCTGCTGGAAGAATCAAGGAGAAATACCTGGGGTGAAGCCTTGTGGCATATCTCCTTGCCTTCTTCTGATCCGTATCATACGCCTGCCCTACGTATGGTAACAATGCCAGGAACTTATCTGTATACTCATCAACGCTCATCTCCTCTGTCTGTCTCAGCTGTTCGAACTCGACAACCTTCATTTCCTTGGCACTGTCAGGAAAAGCCCACCCTGCGAACTCATTGGCGAACTCTTCCCATGTCATGCTGTCTATTCTGGGGTCCACATAATTCTTGAACCATTCTTTGGCTTTCTTGCACTTTAATGTGAACCCTGCCATCTCAATGGCCCTGCTCTCATCAGCTCCCAACTCACTGGTTATCATTCTGACTGCACTAAGGTACTCAAAGGGATCATCTCCTGTATTGAATTTAGGAGCATCCAACTTTAAGTACTCGGTCATCTTCACCTTATGTCCCCCTGATGAACTAGGCTGCTGTGCTTCAACAACAGGGGCTACAGGTTCTGGTGGTGGTGGAGGTACTGGTTCTCTTGGTTCAGGTTGAGCGGGACTTGCATGAGAAGGTGGGGGTGGATACATGTGATATGGTGGGTAAAAAGAAGGATAAGGCATCTATGGCATATAAGGTGGATATGGGGCAAAGCTGGAGAAATCCGACGTACCTCCCATCGGATACCCCGGGCCCTGTGGAAAGGGTGGATAGCTAAACCCCGAGGCCTGTACGCCTCCTTGGGATTCTCCCATACCTTCTTCAGACCTTCCTCTACCCATACTTTCATCTCTGCTCTGACCAACATCCATAGCCTCTCTCTCTTCCACTGATCTTCCCCCTAGCTCTACTCCTCTTCTGCTCTCGTCAGAAGACCTTCTAGGGTCTCGTGACGTTCCTTCCCTGCTTGACCTGTGAGATCTTGCCCTTGGCAATGCAGGAGGACGAGCAGCTGTACCCTCATGTCCTGGTGGGACTCCAGTCAATCTCGCGGATCGATGAGTTCCTCGCATCTTCACTCTCTAGAACACAACACACATAACATAGCACATTAGCAACATATAGCACATGCATACATCAGAGCATTTCACACTGCAGATAGACAGGACTGACATCCTATCCTAGTGGACATGCTTTCCTATGGTGCTTGACCATCTATGACCTCTATGAGCCCGACTCTCTCTCTATAGGTCCGACCATAGGAACCTAGGTGCTCTAATACCAATCTGTAACAGCCCGGAAACCGAACTGCTACCGGCGCTAGGATCCAGATCGGCTTAAAGCCGCCGGGACCCGTAGCAAGCCTGCTGTGAACTCTGTGTACCTGTGAAATCCCATACATGATCATACATTTTCTGTAAACATTAAAACTTTTCTCTGTTCCAAGGCTTAACCTGTGCATGCACTATCTCTGTACTATAAAACCCCTGCTAGAGCTCTCATCTTTGCTCTAGGCGGGTCCTCTCATATAATGTTAAGCCTGGTTTTTCATACATACATACATATACACTAAAATCATTTTCATAACAGACCATGCATATACAAAAGGGATTACAACTCATAAGGTCAAGCATCATCTATACAACATACACTTTCGTATACAATTACATGTCTACACTAGCTATTACATAACTCTTCTCTTTATTTGTACCCTGCTGAGCTCTCTGGACTCTATACCTGCAAGACTGGGGTTGAGGGAGAGGGTGAGCTATACTAGCCCAGTGAGTAGTACATATAAAACATGTTATAAAACATGATCTCATGGAATGCATCATAACACAAGTAAATCACATAATCTCAGACGGACTAATTCAAAATTCCCCCACATTGCCCGGCCCGCGAAGGAGCTCCTCAGGTCTTCATTCAGCACCCTATGGTACCGTGTGCCCGGCCCTTTCAGGGCTCCTCAAGTCTTCATTTAGGGGGCTAATGAATCCAAGCTACGCCCGATCTGTACATGCACTGATTAATGCAACATCTTCGTGCTCACTAATGCAAGACTATAAACATGGCATAAATGATGCATGAAACATGCTAAAAATGTTTGAGTGCTCATATTAAAAGATTTAGTTCAGTTCCACTCTGACTCGCGGTTGTCGAAGCCGGTCAAAAATAACCTTTCTGGTTATCAACAATTTACAACTGCAGATAGTGGTGAAAGGATCGAATCCACAGGGAATTGAAGACTTACCTATTTTCCTTATCAAGACCAATAAAATAAACTGAAACAAAAATAAACTACAAAAGAAGAAAACTGAAAACGAGATAAACTGAAACGAGATAAAACTGAAACGAGATAAAACTGAAATAAGATAAAACTGAAACGAGATAAAACTGAAAACGAGATAAACTGAAACGAGATAAAACTGAAATGAGATAAAACTGAAAGGAGATAAAACTGAAAGAGAAATAAACGGAAAGCAAAATAAACTAAAACGAGATAAAACTGAAACCAACTAAACTGTAAGTAAAATGGGGGGTTTTGAGATTGATTTAATTAATCTAAAACTGAAAGCAATAAAAATAAGGCAAATAATAAAAATAAAGAGAAATAAATAATAAGAAAGATCTAGTTGAAGAATTGGATCCACTTTAGTTGTTGGGATTGATCATTGACACTTAGTTTCCTTTGGGTTGATTCAATAGATTAGTTATGGAGATGGAAGACGCTTCTCACCACCATTATCTCTCCTTATGATTAAACCAATTAGGGAACGTCCTCTAATTAATTACTAATTAACAAATTGCCAAGGAACGTCCTTGGGCCTTAGGCATCAAAACAATTGTCAATTGCATTAAGAAATAGAGAGATTCAATCCTAGCTACCCAAACGTATGGAGATAACGCTAGATCATACAATTTCCTTGGGTTTTATCCCAAGTGTTCTTATGTAAGAATAATCTAAGCAATTACGGACTTAAATCATCCAAACTAACATATTATTACTTTGCAATCAAGAATCAACGTAGATCTAAACAACAAAGCAATATTGAAATCAAGCATGAAATTGCATAAATATTGAACAACCAAAAGTTAAACAATGTTTGATCAAGTCTCCCAATCCATAAAACAACCAAAGTATCACCTAATCTTCAACTAGAATAAAAGATTTCAGCCTCTCATGGCTGAAACAAAATTAAAAATAAAAGAAAAGAAGAAAGGTAGAAGAAGATATGTGAATTTCGTAGGTGCCTCCCAAGGGGGGCTTAAGGGACATGTAGAGGCTCCTTATGTGGCTTTTTATAGTTGAAAAGTGTTGCCCTAGGTCATACTTACTGCCCAAAAGGTATTTTCTACCCAAGTTGTGTCTGAAAAGGAAAGAATCGCATTTTTCGGCTTCAGAAGGAAGTTGGTGCGCGCGGTTTGGTCTCCGAAAGGGAAGGAGGCGCAGATTGTGCTTCCTAAATAAGTTTAGATGCTGACCTTACTTCCTAATTAGTGTAGAGGATGCCCAAGATGCTGCCCATACTCAACTTGTTGCCCAAGTTGTTACAGAAAAGGAAGGTGGCACGCAGATGGCTTTCAAAAGAGGAAAGCGCGCAGATTATTTCTGAATAGGAAGGATGCACGAATTTTGGTCTTCAAAAGGGAAGATATGCTGTCCATACATTCCTTTTTAGGTGGAGCCTCTTTTGAAATTCGAATGTTGAACGCAGAAGAGGAAGAGCATCTCTTTAAGATCTTGCTGCCTAAATAGGAAGATATGACTGCAGCAGTGTGTGCACATTTTTGAACAAGGAAAGAAAGATCTGCGATTTGAATTTCAAATAATCTTCTGACTGAGCTTTCCTTGTTTGCTTTTGCTTCTGCACTTTCCTCATTTGAAAACTTTCCTTTTCTGAAAACTTTCCTTATTTGGAAACTTTCCTTATTTGGAAACTTTCCTTATTTGGAAACTTTCCTTATTTGGCACTTTTTGGCAGTTTTAAGAGCATTTTCTCCAGATTGTCTCTTTACACCTAATATCTGTAAAACATAATTAAAACCACAAAATTAAGCAGAAAAGATGTAAATAAACATCAAGAACATAATGATAAAATGGACTAAAATATGCTCTATCAAATACCCCCACACCTACCTTATTGCTTGTCCTCAAGCAAATAAACATAGTCAAATAAGCTTTCTTTACTACGTGATCCTTATTTCCACTTAAGCTCTTACTCTAGACACCTATTTTGAATCATTGCAGTGAAGAATATATGCATGAAGATTACTCACCTTCTTTCCTTGTTTCCCTTTACTTACCATGGCTAGGATCTGTTTTCCTCAAGAGAGACCATACATGCACATTTATTTGTTCAGATAAGACTTTTTCTAGCTTTCAGAGTGACTTGCCCTTACCTTGAAGTACTTTATTCAGACTTTTGCACTTTAGATCTTGCTTGAAAAAGTCACCAACCTTTTTACGTGAAGATACATATTTGTGATACCCACCCCCAGTTACTCAGTTGGTCACCTTTCCAAGTGGCTACTAGCTCTGTTCATAGTCTTTTGACCATTGGAACAATCTTAGATTTGTGCTTTTGAGGTCTTTGCCTTTGCTGAATTTTCTTTCTCTCAATAATTTGGGCAAATCAACACCAATTGCTAAATCAAGTCACATTAAGTTCATTCACACAATTTTTTAATTTATTCTCATCAATTGAGGGTCATCAATATATTTTTCACCATGTAAAGCTCAAAGATTCAATTCAAAAGGCAATTCTCAAACATGAATATAACTCACTGCAATTGATTCAACATAAGTTTAAAGAGTCATAATATCAATGGGGTCATGGAAAGAAAAGCTCATCCAACATAGTTCATATGATGAGTAAAGCATCTCAAAAACGGAAACAAAATAAATAATAATAAAAAAAACTGTGGCTATCTGTGTGTGTTATTGAAAGCAAAAATGAAAAATTTCAACTAATGCAAGCAAACTAAAAATCAGAGCAAAAATAAACTCAAAAAGTAAAAATTCAGAAATATGCACCCCCACACCTAAATCATGCATTGTCCTCAATGTATAAGAAACATAAAAGAACAAAGGAAACTGAGTACTCCCCTGGGTGTGGTGTGCATGGTGTGATCCACTTGATTAAGGCTCAAGTAATTGGGGAGGGAAAAAGAGTCCTAACTGTATTGAGCAAACAGTGTAGCACTCTTTTTGATTTGGTCATAGCCCATCCTACTTTTTCCATGTACTCATGAAGTAACATGATTAGCTTCTCCTCTTTCAGATGAGGTGTGCCTCTAGCCCTTATGTTTGCATTTTTTAGCACTTCCAACTTCAATTGATATTTCTCCATGGGTGGCTGCAATTTGGCATTAAGTTCAGGCAAAACAAATTCTACCTTATCTGGAGGTTTGGGCAGGCATTGATCTGCGTGCTCCTTTGGTTTGGGCCATTGGACTACCATTTGTTCCTCCTGAGCATGGACTGTTTGCATTGGAAGGATGAAAGCAGTTTCAGTTTCCTCCTTCTGCATAGGACCTAACTGAGGTGGAAGATTGATTTGTGTTGGAGGCTGAAAGGACGCGCCTGAGAGGATTTCAGGTACTCCTTCTTGCGCAAGATTGATCTGCAATGGAAGAATGAAAGGAGTTTCATGCGATGGAAGCTGAAGAGGTGTAACTAGAAGAGTTGCAGGACTGTCCTGCGGTCCAAGCTGAGGTGGTTCAGTTGGAGTTCCTTCTGACTGCGCAAGATTGATATGAAGAGGTGTGATTGGCTCTCCTTTGTTCTGTGCGTGTTCGCAGTCCACCTGTTGGATGTAACAATTAGTTTCTTTCAGTTCTGACTCTTTTTGGCTCTCTTCCCTGCAAGGATCATTGTTTAGTATATCATCATGATTTGTATAAAAATTATCTTTGCTCAAATGATCAATGATATCTAAATCAACAATAGGTTCTGTTTGATCAGTTTGTTTGGGCAAACAATTTTCTGGCTGTGTTTTTTCAGCAACTTGTACTTGCCAACTTTCATCATCATCCCATACATCTTGAAGCTCTTCCTTTCTTCTTAACATGGTTGCATTCAATGAGTTGTTCAATTGATCCTGTTGCTGTTGGATACTCTGCAAAGTCTTCATAATCTCATCAAGATTGAAACTTTGAGGTTCTGGTTGGGCTTGATATCCTTGATAATCCTAGTAGTTGTTAGCCTCTGCATAACTGAAGTCTGGATAGTCTCTCCAACCTGGATTGTATGTGTTATAGTATGGATCATGTCTTGGCTGTTCATAGAATCCTTCAAATGCATGTACTTGTTGGTCCCTTGCATAGCCATAATTTGGATGGTCTGCCCAATGTGGATTGTATGTGTTATGGTAGGGATCATGTCTTGGCTGTCCATAGGGTCCTTCAAATGCAAGTGCTTGTTGGGCCATTTGATCCACTTCGCGTTGGAAACGTTGCAAAGCCTTTAATTTCTCATAAAGATCAGTATTGAAACCTTGAGGTTTTGGTTGGGCTTGTTCAGCTTGGCCTATAACAAGAATTCTCACAGCAGAGATTAGTTTAGAAAGTTGAGAACAGCGAACAGATGTACTTACCTCAGCCATGTTCAGATCTGCGATGGTGACTGTGCCTTTGGTGAATTTCTCTTTTTTTTTTTTTATGTTCAGATATGGTCCTGAAAGAAAAACAAATGAGTTAAATCAATTTCCCGGCAACGGCGCCAATTTTTGACTCGCGGTTGTCGAAGCCGGTCAAAAATAACCTTTCTGGTTATCAACAATTTACAACTGCAGATAGTGGTGAAAGGATCGAATCCACAAGGAATTGAAGACTTACCTATTTTTCTTATCAAGACCAATAAAATAAACTGAAACAAAAATAAACTGCAAAAGAAGAAAACTGAAAACGAGATAAACTGAAACGAGATAAAACTGAAACGAGATAAAACTGAAATAAGATAAAACTGAAACGAGATAAAACTGAAAACGAGATAAACTGAAACGAGATAAAACTGAAATGAGATAAAACTGAAAGGAGATAAAACTGAAAGAGAAATAAACGGAAAGCAAAATAAACTAAAACGAGATAAAACTGAAACCAACTAAATTGTAAGTAAAATGGGGGTTTTGAGATTGATTTAATTAATCTAAAACTGAAAGCAATAAAAATAAGGCAAATAATAAAAATAAAGAGAAATAAATAATAAGAAAGATCTAATTGAAGAATTGGATCCACTTTAGTTGTTGGGATTTGTAATACCCGGCTAGACTCCGGTATCGGAATTCCTACCGTCCGGTGGAATCTCGGATGTCGGAGACCTCTAGAAGGGTAGAATCATGTTTTATAAAATGTTTTCATGTTTTTAATGGTTTTAAAGTATGAAACTAAATGAGTTTTTGCATGAAAAGCCTTTGGAGGAAAACCCAGGTTCGGCCGCCGAAAGTGAAGTTCGGCCGCCGAACATGCATGCGTTTTGGAGGCACGTTAGGCCCCCGAAAGCCTGAGTGAGGAAAGTGCAGGTTCGGCCGCCGAACCTCATGTTCGGCCGCCGAACATTGCATGGATGCGGAGGCACATTCGGCCCCCAAACGTGGCCTGGCCAGCCACTATAAAAGGGTCCCTTAGCCGAAAATGGGCGAGCTTTTTCTCCCCATTTCGGCCAAGGTGAGCTCTCCGCCATCTTTGCTCAATCTTGAGTTTTTCCTTCCTTTTTCCATGATTTTTACAAGTTTATAACTTTGGTTTTGAAGATCCTTGAGCTTAGAACGAGTTTTGGAGCTTGGAGACCAAAAGTTGGAACTTCTCCCATCTCCGAGTTTAGATATCCTCAACCCTCGATCTTCAAGAGGTAAGAGCCGATCTTAAGCTCAATGTATGATTTAAACAAGTTTTATGAAGTTTTAAGGGGTAGAATGCATGTTAGGGTATATGTTGAACCTATGGGTTTTAGATAACTTTTTGAGCAATGTGGCATGTTTGAGTATGTTTGAAGTGTTGTAGAGGGGGGTATATGCATGTTTGAGGCCCCTAGGAACTTGTATGCATGTTTTGGTTGAGATATATGCATGATTTGAGAGTTTGGAGGCGAAAATGCACAAAAGAGCCAAGTTTCTGCCCTTTGGCAGAAACCAGGTTCGGCAGCCGAAGGTACTTTCGGCCGCCGAACATGGCTGGGGAGGCAAGCCTTTCGGCTGCCGAAGTTGCCCCCGAAAAGAGACTTTCGTCTCTGTCTAGGACTTTCGGCCTCCGAAGGTGCCGCCGAACCTGCCTGAGTTTCGTCTCTGTCCAGGACTTTCGGCCGCCGAAGGTGCCGCCGAAAGTGCCCTGTTCAGCCACTTCATGCATACCTCTATGTGATATTTTCAGGATGTTTTAGGGGGTTTTTGGGGAATATATTAGAGTTATGTTTAAGTATGTTTGGTCCCTCATTGGAGTCCACCTGTGTAGGTTCGGACCCGAGGAACCAAGGACCCCAGCAGTGAGCCAGCTGCTACAGAATTTGTCAGAGTCTGCCAGAGGTGAGTGGAACTAAACTTAACCTTTTTAAAATTTGAAATGAAATGCTTTTATCATGCTTCATGCATCATGATCATATTATAGGTTGTTGCATTAGAACTCACGACTATGCCGCATTGTATTGTTGTGATAGATGATAGTGGATGGACACTAGGATGATTCATTAGCCTTCTATATACGAAGTCCTGTGGTGCCCATAATAGGGCCGGGCAATACGAAGTCCTGTGGTGCCCATAATAGGGCCGGGCAATAACTCCGAGTACGAAGTCCTGTGGTGCCCATAATAGGGCCGGGCAATACGAAGTCCTGTGGTGCCCATAATAGGGCCGGGCATGGAGTTGAGGGATTTTTGAATCAGTCCATCCGTGGTGTGATTTGTTTGTGCAGTGGCGCATTTCATGATAGCATGTTTTAAATAATCTTTTTATAGTTCTACTCACTGGGCATCTAGCTCACCCCTCTCCCCTAACCCCCAGGTTTGCAGGTACGGGATAGATAGAGAAGACAAGAAGAAAAAGTCATATGTATGTAATAGTTAGTTTGTGGACATGACAAATGTAAAATGACAAATGTAAAAATATTCAGTATGTTATGTAATGAGGTTATTGAGGATAGAGTTGTGCTTGACCATAATATATTGTTAATCCCTTTGTATATACATGATCTTATGTTATGATGTTTATGTAAACTAACTCAACACAGATTGTTTTGCCTTTAAGGCTTGATGAGATCCCACAGAGGGACTATGTTATGTATATGTACAGAGTATGCACAGGTTGAGTTAGTTGATGACAGTATGTATGAAGGAAAGTTTTAATTTTTATGCATGTTGATGATCATGTATGGGATTATACAGGTGTACAGGTTATATGTCAGACTTGCTACGGGTCCCGGCGGCCTTAAGTCGACCCGGATCCTAGCGCCGGTAGCGGTCCGGATTTCCGGAGCGTTACAGGATTGATCATTGACACTTAGTTTCCTTTGGGTTGATTCAATAGATTAGTTATGGAGATGGAAGACGCTTCTCACCACCATTATCTCTCCTTATGATTAAACCAATTAGGGAACGTCCTCTAATTAATTACTAATTAACAAATTGCCAAGGAACGTCCTTGGACCTTAGACATCAAAACAATTGTCAATTGCATTAAGAAATAGAGAGATTCAATCCTAGCTACCCAAACGTATGGAGATAACGCTAGATCATACAATTTCCTTGGGTTTTATCCCAAGTATTCTTATGTAAGAATAATCTAAGCAATTATGAAATTAAATCATCCAAACTAACATATTATTACTTTGCAATCAAGAATCAACGTAGATCTAAACAACAAAGCAATATTGAAATCAAGCATGAAATTGCATAAATATTGAACAACCAAAAGTTAAACAATGTTTGATCAAGTCTCCCAATCCATAAAACAACCAAAGTATCACCTAATCTTCAACTAGAATAAAAGATTTCAGCCTCTCATGGCTGAAACAAAATTAAAAATAAAAGAAAAGAAGAAAGGTAGAAGAAGATATGTGAATTTCATAGGTGCCTCCCAAGGGGGGCTTAAGGGACATGTAGAGACTCCTTATGTGGCTTTTTATAGTTGAAAAGTGTTGCCCTAGGTCATACTTACTGCCCAAGAGGTATTTTCTACCCAAGTTGTGTCTGAAAAGGAAAGAATCGCATTTTTCGGCTTCAGAAGGAAGGCTGCGCGCGAATGCTTTGCAGAAGGAAGTTGGTGCGCGCGGTTTGGTCTCCGAAAGGGAAGGAGGCGCAGATTGTGCTTCCTAAATAAGTTTAGATGCTGACCTTACTTCCTAATTAGTGTAGAGGATGCCCAAGATGCTGTCCAAGTTGTTACAGAAAAGGAAGGTGGCACGCAGATGGCTTTCAGAAGAGGAAAGCGCGCAGATTGTTTCTGAATAGGAAGGATGCACGAATTTTGGTCTTCAAAAGGGAAGATATGTTGTCCATACATTCCTTTTTAGGTGGAGCCTCTTTTGAAATTCAAATGTTGAACGCAGAAGAGGAAGAGCATCTCTTTAAGATCTTGCTGCCTAAATAGAAAGATATGACTGCAGCAGTGTGTGCACATTTTTGAACAAGGAAAGAAAGATCTGCGATTTGAATTTCAAATAATCTTCTGACTGAGCTTTCCTTGTTTGCTTTTGCTTCTGCACTTTCCTCATTTGAAAACTTTCCTTTTCTGAAAACTTTCCTTTTCTGAAAACTTTCCTTATTTGGAAACTTTCCTTATTTGTCACTTTTTGGCAGTTTTAAGAGCATTTTCTCCAGATTGTCTCTTTACACCTAATATCTGCAAAACATAATTAAAACCACAAAATTAAGCAGAAAATATGTAAATAAACATCAAGAACATAATGATAAAATGGACTAAAATATGCTCTATCACACTCACCTCTGGCTGACTCTGTACTGACTCTGCAGGTTCTGACGCAGTGCTCACTGCTGAACTCCTTGGTTCCTCTGGTCCGTTCCTACACAGGTGGACTGAAATGAGGGACCAAACTAACTCAAGAACATCTCTAAGAAACTCCCCAAAAACCCTCTAAAGCATCCTAGCACAATCACATAAAACATGCAAAAGAAAGCTGGACAGGGCACTTTCGGCGGCAGGTTCGGCGGCCAAAACTCCCCTCTAGAGACGAAACTCATGCATGTTCGGCGGCACCTTCGGCAGCCGAAAGTCTCGTCCAGAGACGAAACTCAACCTTCGGCGGCACTTTCGGCGACCGAACCTTGCCTCCAGAGACGAAAGTCCAAATGTTCGGGGGCAAGCTTTGGCAGCCGAAACTGCCTCCACAAGGGGTTCGGCGGCTGAACCTGGTTTTTGCCCGTTGGGCAGAACCCTGCTCTGTTTCATGCAAAACTCCTCCAATCCTTCACTCCACATGCACACACAACTCCTCAACAAGCATATACATATGTACATGCACAAAGGGGTCTAAACCTGTCCTAAAACCCCAACAAACATCACAAACAACACATATACACACTTATGCACCAAAGATCATCAAACACCTCAACTAAACCCTATCATGCATACTACCCATAAAACTTCCATAAAAACCTTCAAAAATCAAGAAAGGAAGTTCAGGATCTTCACTTACCTCTTCCAAACAAGAGATTAAACGATCCCAACGTGGAGATATGGAGAAATCCTTTCTCAAAGTCTCCAAGCTTCCAAACTTCACTCTTTTGCTCAAAAACTTCAAAACCACATGCAAATCCATCAAAACCATGAAAGCTTTGAGAAAACACATAAATCACTCAAGGAAGATCAAGTCTCACCTCAGCTCGTGCAACTGGACAGCAAATCTTATCCATTTAACCGACCTAGGGTCTTTTATAGTTGGCTGGCCAGACCAACTACGGCGGCCGAATGAGAACCCGAATGCCATGCACGTTCGGCGGCCGAAAGTCACCTTCGGCGGCCGAACCTTGGCTTTTCTGCCTTGGTGTTTTTCTTGCAAAACCTTACTTCTTTAACCACTTTAAAACATAAAAATGCTTTCAAAACATAGAAAACTAGCGTCCATGCCCTTCCAGAGGATTCCGACATCAGAAATGTCACCGGACTACAGGACTTCCGACGCCGAACTCTAGCCAGGTATTACAGATAACTTCTTTGAATTACATCTTTTTTATATATATTCTAACGATGAATTTGAGAAGGCCGATATGCTTAGAGGGTCAGCTGAGGAAGGTCATTGCAGTCCGGAGGCACATCCCTACAGGGGAGATCCACCTGCCAGGGCAGTCCTGGACCTCCCTTCAGCTCTACCACAGCAAACTCCTCTGCCCAGGCCTTGATGGAATTATTGTGCCCCGAGAAGATAGACAATCCTCCTTGGGGAGCAAAATAATAAAAACACTGGCTCGCACGGATCAGAAGAAAAAAGGTGAAAAACAGACGAGCTGTGGGGTGAAACCCCAGCTCAGACAAACAAACTCGAAAGAGCATATGAAGATAATCGAGTTGTAGGCAAGCATACGGGGAGTTATTCCGAAATACCGAAAAACCTCGACAAAGAACGGAGAGAAAAGAAAGGTTAAGTCAAACTCACGCTGTTTGACAAAGAAGACTAGACTACGGTCCTTCTGAGGATCAATAAGACCAAAGGGAGGAGGATCGGGAAGAACGATCCTCTCATTGCGATGAGGAGCCCTAATCCGAAACAGAGGGGTATCTAAATACTCTCGAGAAAAGAGGGTTGCGAGGGAGGAAGAGGTGACATTAGACTCTAGGTTCAGTACATCAGGAAGTTTAGGACCTATGGCATAACAGAATACGTACCTTGAAGATGATTTTGCAGGAGAACGTGAAAAAACGAGGTGCACAGAGAGCAAGTGGAAAAGAAGAGTTCTGTAAAAATTTGGGGGTTTTTTGAATTTTGAAAACAGTAAAGTAAGGAAGAGACGTTTTGATGGGAACCGTCCTTGAGCCGCGCGGTCATAAAGAGTTCTAGGAATTTACCCTTTCATCATTCATGCAATAACTGCTGAGAAGGTAAAGAGGCAATTGATGACCGCTGGACTTCACCATCTCAGTATGAGGCCGGACTTCAAAAAGCAGTGCTGGCCCAAAGCCCATGAAGCCTCCCTGACAGACCGATCCAATATCTTTAGCCCCGATTCAGGCCCACAGAGCAGATCGAGTCACTCACGAACCTAGGTCCACCCACTACAGGTTCAGCTCGGTGACGTGACGTGGAGAGGGACAGTAAGCCCAGTCACTTCGCAGCCCTGCCCCTATGCGCGCCGGAGGAAACTAAATGGCAGTCTGACGTGGAGAGAACGTTTGACGGTTTCGTACGTACGGACCTGCATGACAAAGGCAGATGGCACTGTAGCAGAGAAATTATTACACATCACTAGCAGACAAAAGGAAAGGAATAAAAAGAGAGAAACACCTTTCTCTCCACCCGAACTTACACAACTATTGTAAAGTCTATTCTTTGGATCTCAAAACATCAGAATTTATTAATATATTTTAATGTATCACATCCTTTTAAAGCGTATCAGCTAAATTTATTTCTCCGTATCACGAACATGTCATTTAATATGTCATGACAAATTCCGAATTAGATAACGCTAAGCTATATGTCATGACAAATTCCGAATTAGGTAACGCTAAGCTAAAGCTTAATATTTTATATAGAAATTTCAAGCAAAATAGATTATATAGGCAGAATTTAGATATTGTTAACTGGTGAATCCAGAATTTTACAATGCCAACATGTTGAGATGAACTTTGCTAAAACAACATGTTGAACTTAATCCCCTTGTTGAGATGAACTTTTCTTGCAAAAGATGCATTTCAAACAAGGTGAATGTGAACCAAATTACCAATCGACTATGACCGGCTAAAAATTCATTTTAACCAATAATCAAATGGCCACTCGTCCCAGTAAATGAGGAATGAGGAACGTCGGTTGAACTTTTGGCTGAATAAATACAAAAATTATAACATTAAATATAAATTAATTCTATTATTTATAATTTATAAAAAAAAATAATATTATATTATTATGTTATATTTTAAATTTTATTAATTATACTATGAAATTTTATAAATTGACAAAGTTCTATGAGTATAATGATATCATTTCATAATGATATCATTTATAAAAATTTAGAGTGTAATAAGTAAAATTTTAAATATATTTTAGTAATAAATCAAATTATTTTTTATATAATTTTTTATAAATCATTTATGATTTAATTATTAAAATTTTAGCAAATTTAGATATTTAATAGATTATAATAGGTTAATATAAAATAATAAGTTTAAATATAGAGAATTGAGAGTCAGAGAGAGTTAAATTTGAAATCCCTCCGGTGCTTATAAGTGCATCAATAAATAAATTTTAGAGGAGTTCTTCAATAAATAAATTTTAGAGGAGTTCTACTATGAATATTGAAAGGTGGGAGGGCTACAGCTGGGTGGAATCTAACGTTTTATATCGTGGACATGATCAGGCCCTGCGTAAGGAGAGCTACTTTCATGCATCTTTTGTATTTTATAATTTGGACACAAATGAGGAACCCCACCCCTCCCCTCCCCTAAAAAAGCAATGCCATCCACACAAGTATATTCATACATGTCATCCAACAAAGCAACCCCTTTTTTATATATATATATTCTTTTTCAGCAACATAGATGAGAATATGGAACAATTTGCAAAATTTTATTCCTGCTTCAGGGACATTTCTTTCTAAAGCATAACAGTAGAATAAAGAAGACATGAAGAACGCAGGAATCTGGGGAATTCTGAATACAAAATTCAATTCGGCTCAGCTTTGACATGTACTTTTTGTCAGAAAGATGAGCTATTTTCAATCCATAAGGTTGTCCGATGACATTTGTACTTCACATTGTTGTCTGATGAGAATTTTTTCTGCTTAAATATTATAAGAAAGCTGCCAATATACACTACGCCTTAGCTCTAAACAACACAATTAAACCAAAAATTAGCTTTCTACACTGAACATACCCAGATGCTTTCTGATTGGACATCTATTTCTCCATGCACAAGTGATTTTTACTGTGACAAGGAAGAAGCAAAGCGAAATCAAACTTGCCGACTTCTTTAAGACCATGCAATATCTTGTGCTGACTTCCGTGATCCGAAACGATGCAGCGTCGAACTGAACTATGGCTCATCCATAACATGACAATGCATTGACAGAATCTGTAACCAGTTGTACATGTAAATCATCCACGTGGTTGGATATTATCAACAGCATAGAGCTGTCATAAAGATTTAGAAACAAATAAAAGGTTTGATGAGTTCGAAATAAAAATTAAATAATACAAACTTTGCCCAGGCCTTTGTAGTGAATTTTCCAGGATTACCAATATCATGGATTTAATAACAATACCTTTGCCATAGCCTCAAATTTCAGCTGGGAGTTTGTTTTGTTCTTGGTCACACTGCAGTCCACATTCAAGTCTGATCGCCTCTATCAGCTCAGGTGATACAGCATGCCGAGACCTGCCTTTTCTACCCGCTGATTCATTCCCCACATCTCGGGCATTCTTCTTACCCTTGTGACCAGGTTCATCAAATGCCCCCCATCCCCGGTAAAGTATGATTTTGCTAGGCTCCTGGGAGACTAAAACTCCACCTGTTGCTTGCTGTAAAATTAAAAGCAGAAGACTTCATCCAATTTGTTCAAGTTCAAATGTTTAATACAAACAACAAAAAACAGGAATCATAATGTGCAGACCTCAAGCTGGAAAACCACTTCCTGAACAGAAGTCCCTTTAGCTCTGCCTTTAACATTCACTATAGCAAGAGGATACTTTTCAAAGTGAGCTTTTATTACTTTTGCAACACCAGTGACGATATTGCTCCTCCCTGGTAAAATAGCCGTAGAAGCAGAGAGCTTAATGAGTTTCCTTTGTTCATTCAATTGCATAGAAATAAGGAGAGAGTGTAGAAGAGAGTGATTAGGAGCAGAGGGTGTAAATTGAGAGCATATATTTCTTCTGACAGCTAAAATAATATAGTACTGAAGAACAGAAAATAAGCTATAATGATATGTTACTATCAACTAGGGCTATGCACGGTTACTGACACCTAAATGTTAAGAATCGTAAAATACCGAACTCATTTTATGGTTCTGATTCTTCACTAAAAATCAAACTGGAATCGGACCAAAACCAAACTGAGAGCCAATTTTAAATGTATGTTTTTCTATAAATTTTAATATACTATAAACATAATCATATCTATTTTTATAGACTAATATCATAATGTGTACATATATTATAATTATGCACAATTACATACTATCGTTATCTTTTAATTCATCTAGCCTTTCTTAATAAGTTTAGTTATAAAAATATTAAATCATTCTATCATTCTTAATTACAATTATATTACAATATTTACAATATATTTAATCACTTGTTACATATATATATATATCCTATAATTAATTATTATATAATAAAAAGGTAATTAAAATGTACGTTAAATGATATATTTATATTATTATTTTCATAGTTAATTATATATATACACTTTACATAAATTGCAAATAGTTTAAATGTGAATTATATATATAAAATAATTTGTAATAATAACTACTTTAAAACTAAAATGATAATTCAAATATGACCTTTCACGAAAAGAATTCCATAAATTTTCTTTTCAGAATTGAGAACCATACCGAAATCAATTCTGTTCGGTTTCATAGGTAAATTAAGAACTGAAACCCGAAACAGAACTGCATACCCCTAGTATCAACCTGTATGCTAAGGAAAAGCATTTGCAAGACACAATTCCAAATAGGTTCAAGATAGCTTGTACGTCCACAAGGTGCTACCAGCTACTCCAACTACTGTTACTCCTTCCCTTCCGCATAAAGTCAAAACAGCTACCTCAATATGACACAAATACTTTCTCCCTTAACTAGAGGTGAACCCCGAGGGTATAGTGCACCTTTAAAATTTGAGAAGGAGCATTTTACCTCCTTAATGGGCCAGTCCAGCAAGAATTCAATTTAATCGGCTGGTATATACCAGACGAAAAATTCAAAACAGCTAAAAGAAATAAGTCTAAATGTATCACTTTCTTCTCTTTCAGAAGAGGACATTCCCCCTTGGTCTACACAGTTCACTTACAATCAATCTTGCAACAATTTGTCAAATTCCAGCTGATTCCCACAGTTGCTGAGATTGAATGGACCTCAATGCAAGTCACTTCGCTCATCCCAATTCTTTTTTTTCTTTATCTTTTCCCCCTAAAATATGTCCTCTTTAAAGATTAACAATGGTCAAAATCCTATCTAACCAGAATCAAAAGCAAGAAGGCAATCTTGGAAGCAAAAATAAGCCTTCAAAATCGCCTCTCATAGGAATTTACTCCTCTAACCAGGGTCTAACTCTAAAAGAGCCCAGTAGTAAGATATGGCATAAAACTTTCTCCTTTATTAACTCCAATAATAGCAATCACCTCTATGGAATCCATCCATACTGTATAAGCTAAAGATGCGAAAAGGGCAAGTCCCTAATTCAACCTCCTGCATTCCTCACAAAAAGTGGCACACAAGACACCAAATTAGACAATTGCATATAATTGAAGTATTCCCTATCATATGAAGAGATTAAAACTGAAATTCAAGCAAAGCATCCATGCCAAGTAAACCATGCTAAAACAAAAAAGTTCCTTGTCCATCTAAAAACCCTCAAACTACCGTAAGGAAAAAGATCCCCTTTCCCAATTCATTATAAGTGTGTAACCTCCTAGTATGGCAGCAATAACCAACCTCCAAAGGTGATCCTTTCCTATCATAGACTCTAAGGCCATTTGCCAAGAAGGGCTATTACTAGACAGACCACAACATCTTAAATTCATCACTCCCCTTTGACCCTCTCAATGGTTTCTTAGTTACATACCATGCTACAAGTGATTTGAAGTCTTGTCATCATTACCATGAAAATATCATTTTCTTCTCCTTTTCCTTTTCCCCATCTTGAATTCTCCAGCCTTCTCATTTCCAAACAAGTTACAGGAAAGAGAGGCATAGAGCACATAGCATAAATAGAACGGTACTTCAAAGGTGTTGTCCCCCCAGGATAAATAACATATCTTGCAGCTGGCAAGCTTCTTATAAAATTTATCTAAAGGAGGAACTCATACTTCTATTTTTAAGCTTGACCATTAGGGGGAGGACCAGATACATCAAGGAAAGAGAGTCCATCATAAATCCCCATATGTTTGGTGCCTATCTATCCCTTTAACAAAAAGAACAAAAAGGACCATCTCATTTCTTTCTAGATGCACACCAAAACTAAAAACAATTTTGGAACATATTAGTATAAAAACTTAGAAGGTGTTGAACATTAGCATCATAAAAGATGATATTACTATCAAAAAAAGCAAACGACACCAACACTTCCTCATTTTTTTTAGCCAAAAGAGTACTTAACAATCCATTGTATAGTGTTCAATGGCATTTTCTAAGAACCTGCATCACTAGAATAAATCGTAGTTACCTGGAATATGGCATGTAACTACATATTACATCGTGGTATAGGTACCATACATGGTACATCACTAGTAAGATATAGGGCATATAGGAGGTAGGCTTAATTGATACACCTATTGATGCCAAATTTAGATTCGAATCAAGAATCGAGAATCGAGAATCAAATCGTAAGATTCACTAAAATTCCAAAAATCAATTAAAAATAGTATATATTCTAAAAATTATATTATAATGACATATTTTGATATATAGAATTATCATTTATCTAATTAGAAGTATCTTTCATAATAGAATAATATGTATGCATTATGTTATAAATTATGAACTTTAGAATTGTAGACAATAGTTACATATACTGCAAATCACACCCCCCCGAGGGCCAGCAAGGCCGGGACTTGGGTATGCGCTAGGCCATACGTGGGCATCGGTATAGCTTGCAAATAAGCTTGTTAGCCCCCTCTCCACCTCTACTTCTCAATTCAACATCGAAAAAAATTCTCGGGCGTGGTGTGTTAGGGGTCTAGAATCTTGAGGGACTAAAATGTAATTTTTCCAACATGGGATTTCTTGGAAACGAGATGGGTAGAAATTAGTATAAAATAGTAGTATCAAAAGAGCTGTGTCAGTTTCTTGTAATTTATTTTTATATAATTATTAAGGGGGAGTGTCACCTCAGACATATTGATGACTAGTTGGCCACCAGTGAGGACTGGGTCCAGCTGGCCACCGTAGGCCTATCGAGTCCCTGTGCTGTGCCTCCACCCCTTGTAGGCGTTCCCCTTGTCTGCAAGTGGTGTGAGGATCTTTATGTCGAATTGTGTAATGACTGTTTTACCCCTGGAATGAAATGAGTAGCCTTTTTATCAAAATATCTGTGCCTACATGTGATGCTTTGGTTGCTTATGCCATTATGCTTGTTGGATGTTGATATTTGTTTGATACGGTTTCATATACACTTTTTTATAGCAAAAATGAATAAGATCTTAAAGTTTGAAAATATAAGATCTAACAAACTTTTTATAACTAATTAATTGAATCGGGTGAAAATTTAGTCAGTTCATATTGATTCACCTTATTTAGATTGAGTCACAATTCATCTACCCAATAGAGTTGAATCGCTAAGCTTTAGAATTGAATCGAGAATCGTAAGATTCGAATAAACACTAATAATAAGATTCAAGTACATTTAAGATTCACCTAGATTCGAATCGGTTTGATAAAAAATAGATTCGAATAGTAAGATTCTAACAACAGTGGACACACCAATTTGGAATGTGTACATGAATCGCATCAATTGGGTATGCAAAACATAAATTACACAATAGTATAATCCCCAAATTTGAAAACACTAAATTAAATAATAATTTATTTTTAGTCTTTATGTTTCTATATTTTGAAAGTTTATACATTTTTTGAAAAATAAGTATTAATAAAAGAAAGTCTATAATCCATTTCTTAATATACTTTAATTTTTACCAATTAATTAACAGTATAATAATATCTTAAAAATAATGAGCTTTTAACTGAAAATTAACAATTTTATAGGCTATAACTTTGGTCTTAATGAATTGTTTTAACATGCCTTAAATTTAGGTCCAACTCTCACCAAACCATCATATGAGGCATTTGGTTAAAAATTCAAAGATATTGTACATGCAAATACTTCTTTTCTTCTTTATTTGGAGAAGAGTTCTTCATATTCTAGTCGAGGTCCCATCGTCACTTAGCAAAAGAGACCCACAAGGATAAAGTGAGAGCTAGCAACCCCCCTTCTCCTTTCCCCTAAAAGTTTGCAGTCTTATTATGTAATTTTTGTTTGAGCTTTTGGATTCAACCACTTTAGGCAATATGGGTCACGTCCTCTTACGAATTGCGATGCAAACGTCATGCGATTTGGGACAGACAAATCAGATCATGAAACTTGAGGGGTTCCAACACTACTAACTACGGAATAAACATAAGAGAACTAAAGAATCTCCCTACCTAAACTAGGAAGAAAAAGAGAAGAAGAAAATGGGCATCATTGATAAGAGTAGAAACACGTGCAAAGTTATATTTCTTATCCATCTTCTCCAACAACAGTAACCAAGTCTTAATTCCAAACTAGTTGGAGTCGGCTATACAAATATCTTTTTTTCCTAGAATTTGTGGAATAATTACTTGATTATTCCTTCAAGCACTTAGGGAATAAAGATACTTTACAAAAGCCCTAAGTAGGAAAGCATAATTACACACTTGAAAATTCTCCCAATTAATGTGAGCAATTACTTCCTAAATTATAGGGATTCCCAATCTCCTTAAAAATTCTTAACATAACTCTTTAATAGTACTTCTGTCTATATCATTTTAGATCTCCCTCCACTCGTTTTACAACTAATCTTTCGCTTTCATATTGAAGAATTTGATACTTTACATTGAATATGACTAACCATCTTAGTCAAATCTCTCATTTTATCCCCAATGTGTGGTATATGCACCCTCTAATAAATGTGATCATTCTTTATCTTATCTACTATCGTGTTGACAAAAGTCCATCTTAATAACAACATTTCTACCACTCATATTTTGAGTATTTTGGACCTTAGATACCTAACATTCACTCCCACACAACATAGTTGGCATGAACATAAATCTATAGAAATTATTTTTCACTTTGTCAAGGATTTTGCTTTCGCATATCACATTCATCACAATCCTCCATTCCAATCATGTAGTTTTGATCTTGTAAGTCGCATCCTTACCTCCTACTTGTGCTTTCAGATGATAGAACCTAAATACTTGAATTGATTGCATTTTGGCACCAAAACTCCATCCAACTAAGCCTCACCTCAGTTCCTTCAATGATCACTAAACTCGCAAAATATATATTTCATCTTACACTTCTACTTCTACTCGGCCTAAAACCTTCTCAATGGTCTTTTCAACTCCAACTTTTAGTTAACTATTTCACTAATTTCATCCATTAAGATTAAGCCATTTGCAAATAACTAGCATGAGACATCATCTTGGATATGATTGGTTAGCTTGTCCCTAGCTAAAGTAAATAGGCATGGACTCAAAGTTGACCTCTCATGTGAACTCACTATTACAAGGAATTGGTAATTTGGTATGTATTTGCTTCCACTATTCTTACACTTGTGACCATCCTTCATATATGTTATTAATGATATTTATATATTTGAGATGACTTCTTTTCTTCTTTAGCACCAATCAAAGGAGAGAAGTCTTCTTAACTCTAATTTTATCAAACTCAATACTCTATAAAGAAATCCTCTTATTCACCAACTCTAAGCATATATCTTTACAAAAGCAGCAAAGCACCTCCTATTTCATAAACCAGTACAATAATCTCAATCTTAGTCTTAAAATTATGGCCTATAACAAATATAACCACTATAAGCAAACATATTGTTCTTTAAAGGAAAGCCTAGTATCGCTAGCATAAGGTGGGTAGGTTAGATAATTCAAAACGTTGTGTTTAATTGGATGAAGTACATCCTCTAATAGTAGAAAAACTGAGGTTCAAGGTCACTATTACTTTTTCTGTTCTAGAAACTAGAAAAGAAAAAGATCAATAGAATTGCATCTAGCCCAAGAAAAAAAGAAAAAAAAGCCTTATGTATTATAATAGGAGATTTACAAGCAAATTCATAAAGGCAAGAAAATATCTCAAGGAACTAAAAGGTCCTATTCAAATAAGAATATAATTATCACCTATTACACCTGTTAAGTCCAAAAATGGATACTATAGAAGCAACATTAAGAAATAAGAAAAACACAAAGCCACCCAGGGAGAAGCAAAAATACCTACTGCAAGAACTGGGCGCTTCTTCATTTTGAGTGCTTGCTTTCGTAGCATAAGCCTGTCTCTATTAGAAAGATGAATAACCTTGGAAGGCATGTTCTCCCCCTTTTCCCTTGAAATTGAAATTGATTCTTTTGATTCATTTGCAGTTGATTCTTTTGTTGACCCCGTCACCTTATTGGCAAACACATGATCAGAATTAAAAAGGGGATGAAAGCGCCTTTCTCATGACTAATATCCCAATTCCCAATAGAAAATTAGAAATATAAAGTCAAAAAAGCATAAGAATACAATATACAATATACAGAGAAACATAGAAGGGATCCTAGAAATCACCAAAATGTTATTAGAGTAAGAAGTTGAGCCAACAGCTCCATTTGTAGTAGCAACTAGACTCTCATGGGTGTTCTCGCTCACTAATATAGATGAAGGTTGAGATTTGCTTTTACCAATTCCACCAGCATTGGCTTCATGGTTTTCTGTAGTCTTTAGTAGTCATTCCAAACAGTATATCAGAATTCAGAAGTCATATAATCAAAAGCAAATGAAACCGGGAAGAAGCTATGAGATACATGATAAAGAAAATGCAGGTTGAGAGCATGGACAAATCTAATGCACTTCTGTTTATATGTGGTTTGGAATGTAATTGCACTAAATTTGAGGGGTACATAACACATTGAACTTCTATTCAAATTAAGTGTCTCTCAAATTTAAACCATGAAAGCACTGGAATGGCCCTTACTAATTACATTCTTTTCTTTCAAAGATCTTGATGGTTTATTGCTTACCTCTAAATCTTCTTTACAATAAGAAGGGATGACTGAATCTGATTGCGGATGTACAGCTGACTCCATCTCGTGCATATCTTCTTTAACCTAGGTTACAACAAAATATATTTGTGTGAGAGGCATTAAACAAAAGTACAAGTAGATATGTGTGTCCCCAAGAGAACATCCTGGCAGTTAAAACTTGGGATGTCCACTTTGAGGTCTAGAGCTCGGATCACTCATAAGTTGGTGTAGGATTTTAAATTACAGTATCAATTTTAGTATAAACCTTTTATTGAATTGTATCGTTGGTTCTACAGTAAATTTAAAATAAATAAACAAACAAAAAACATGAATCTGTAGTTTAACATATATCAAGAAATACACAACATATCTATACTCAAGATTTGGAATTACAGTTTATTGAGACAAAGTACAATAGTCTAACAGAAATACAAATATGAAGTTAATATAAATACAAATCAAATAAGAAGTTAATACTCACAAGATACTAGACCTTTAAGAGCTTGTTTGAAAATGTGGAAAATGGAGAGGAAGGAAAATAACAAGCAGAAAATAAAGTAGGATACTCATTTTTTCTTGTTTGGATAAGGGAGAAAAATAAAGAGAGGAAAGAAAATAAACATTATTTTCCTTCAGATTTTTTTCTCTCCATTTTGGAAAGAAAATGGTAATGTGAGAAAGAAAAGTGTATAACAAAATAAAAGGATGGAAACCAAAATATTTTCCCTCTTATCCAAACACAAGGAAAATAGAAGATGGAAAAAAAAAAAAAACCTTCTTTTATTTTCTTTCCTCCTCCATAATTTATCCAAACCATAGTTGTCAAATCGATATTCAAATCAAGAATTGAAATCTTCGTTTTATGAATGAAGAATCAAATTAAATCGTAAAATTTGATAAAAATCCTAAAAATTAATTAAAATTAATATATGTTCTAAAAGTAAGTAAAAAAATATCTTATAATAACACATTTTGATAAATATATAATTATCATTTATATAATTAGAAATATTTTTTATAATAGAATAATATGTATTTTCTATGTTATATAATTATATGCTATAAATTATGAACTCTCAAATTTTAGACAATAGTTATCATTATACACATGCTAAAATTCTCATTTAAATTTGGTCCAACAATTAAAAAGTGAAAAAGGATAGTAGGTTTTACTATTATTAATATAAATTGTCATGGATTTGACAATTATAATTAATTAGTAAGTTAACTAAAAAGAAAAAGAATAAAGTGGGAGAAGGAAAAGAATGGGTGGTGGAAGAAAAATAATTAAGAAAGGTTTCATGTACACCTTTCATCGCAAAAATGAATGAGATTTTAAACTTTAAAAATATAAGATATGATGAATCCTTTATAAATAATATTGATTCTTTCAATTTAGTCACAATTTAGGTATATTTACAATTTCTCCTATATATTTAAATTGTTAGAATGTGGAATCGAATCGAGAATCATCAGGTTCGAATAAAAAATCGTAAGATTCAGGCATATTTAAGATTCACCTGACAAATTTGAATCGATTTGTTGAAAACTTCATTCAAATTGTGATATTCGAATGGAGAATTGTAAGATTTTGACAACAGTGATTCAAACATAGTGTAAAAGAAGAAAGCACCCATTAGATGGATACTATGGTTTAAAAAACAAAATAGAAAAAAAGATAAGGAAAAAAAAAAGTCCAGCTACCAAAGCCTACTCCTGTCTAAGTGTGCAATTGCCAAGTGTTTTTTCTCTCTCACTCCCCCCCCCCTCCCGCCTTTCCTTTCTTTTCTTCTTTTCTTTTGCCTAGGTGGAGTTTTAGCAATTACACATCATTGTTTATATAAATATTGTCTCCACTGGACCAATATACTGTGAACTCAAATTCAATATCCCAAAACACTGAATCTCATACCATTAGGATAGAAAATTAATATGTATCAGAACTGTTGGCCCGCATTTAGAACTGGTGGAACTTTAAGAGATGGGAGAAGGCCCTCAATATGTAGTCAAATTATCAGACCAAAATATAGGCATATAAATTCGAGTGTCTACTGTCCATACACATCTATATGATAGAGAGATAATAAACCTCCTGAAATCTTACTTCATTGAATGACACCACTTTGTGTGCCTTCTTGTCTTCAGCCTGGTTCAAACAGTGCAAAGTTATAACACAATTAGCCAAAGAAAAAATATGAAAAAGTTTCCAGTGACAAAGTCATGGGAAGGCTTACCAACTTAAGTTTCAAGTCATTTATGTCTTTGGTAAGCTTCAACACATGAAGTTTCAAGGACTGTATCAAGGGAAGAGAACAAAGTAACAAAATCAGGCATGCATCAAATAGTGAACAATCAAATTTTGTGAAGCACAAACAACAGTAATTATTACATTGCTCCAACTTATAAAGGCACAAAATGTGCTGGTGAAAGAATACGTCAAATACAACAACTAAAGAAACTGGACATATATAATCCTAAATTCCTAATGTTGTGATCTATCTCACAAGCCAGGGGAACTGATCTCTAAATATGAAAGTTTTAAACTATAAATATTAATAAGCAAAAAAAGAACCCCAATTAGACAACCATACTTATCAACACTAAGTTGAAACTGTAATCTGTGCTAGAAATGCATGTGTACACCCACATATATGCACGGCTGTTGAACAAGCCATTTTACCTCACGACGTTGTGCCTCTAATGAGCGCTTCATTGCTTCTTTCTTATTAAGGAGACTTGAAGGCCTCAAACAAGGAGGTCGCCGGTAATTCTTTCCGCGATATACAACGATAGCATAACCCTGGCTGACTCGTTCAACTGCCACCAATATTCCACCACTTTCAGCTTCTAAGATCTGTGCCACTTCATGAACAGCTTCAAAATCCTTTTCTTTACATATTAGCTTCACAAGTTCCCTATACTTCCAATGAAGATGCATGTTTTCAATTGTTCCATCAAAAACTCCCCGTCTACCTGACATGGAAATAGAATCGTCATCATGGTCCATATTGTTTGGATGCCTACATTTTGATGGTTCTTCATATGACTCTTACCCCTAATAAAGGAAATAAAAACTTGTGCAGCAGTTTCTTTGGGATCAAAAAATTTGCTACCAGTGGAATAACTCACCCAATAATAGGAAAGGTTTCATCTTCAAGCCAACCTTCCTTAGCATATATCTTTCTTCTTCAGTTATGCCCTCTTTGTCAATTTCTGGTTGTTGAGGCGTCTCTGAATTCTCCAGCTCCAATAGAAGTTTCTCTGCTTTAGCTTTCTTTTCTAGTGCCTGCCAAAATATGCCATTAGAAATTTTAATAAGAGTTCAAAATGAGTATCTATAGCATCTCCACAAAATCATACCATAGACAATCTGATGCTAGTCCTTTTAATAGCTTCCTCATTGGACCTTGAAGAGAGATTCAAACTCTGGCCCTTCGCGCTATAAAATTCATCTCTAGAGTCAGAATCTATTGTCCTATCTTTAATGTCCTCAGGCTCCTTCGTATCTTCACCTGCTGCTATGCTATGATCTATCCTCTGTTTATCCACATGAATTACATGTTTTCTTCGCTTTTTTAATGCAGAAGAAACTGCAGATGGTAGGAAATCCTTTCCCCTATACAACACAATAAATTCTCTATCCCGTGAAAGCAGAATTCCTCCAGTGAGCCACTGTAAAAGCATTTAAAGTTTAATGGACGCTGATAATTTAATTTAATTATTCACTTTTTACAATTCATTGCAAGGTAAAGTAAAGTAAATAACAAATTCATATATTAATTTTAATTTAAAATTTTTCTATGGCTACTGTATCATAGGATTTCTAGGCCATTTTAGAAATACACCAAGTCTAGTATACAAATGATCCCTATGACCAATACATAATTGTTATCGCAACTAATCAGCAAGAAATTGTACCTCTAAACTACGAAAAGAAAAACAATAATAATAAATAAAGCTGATACAGGAGGAGAACTAGAGTCCTAGACTTCTTTTTTATATCAAGGTTATCTAAGAATATGAGAAGGTGGTTCAAAGTTGAGAATACGCATGAAAACTATCAACACACTGACAAATTCCAAAAAGGGCATGAAAAGAAAAATAAGAGCGAATGCATTAACATTTACCGAAAAAAGCAATAAAAAATGCTGAACAAATTTTACTGGCTAAAATTCTACAAACTTGGTGATGATGCTGGGAACTTACAGGTGATGGAAATGATGGTACAATTAAATTTGCAATGGCTGTAAGGTAAGACAATATAAACTCTACTATAGGTCACCATGATGGCCAAATTGCAAAATGAAAGTGCTCCAGTAAATCCAATTATATATTTTTGGAACAAGGAATCTGAGCACTTTAATCAACGTAAGAAAGACTGGAAATACAATGATTTTTCTTCCAAATACTAGAAAAATCTATATCTGAGCATTCATGAGCTTGAAAGCACATCTGAAATAATGCATGATAAAGCACCATACTTTTGGGAGCAAAAACTGATACCAAATGAAAGAAGAAAATTTCAATAAATAAATAAAATTTCCAAACAATGCTAACCTTTAACTCTTCAGCCATCATCTCACTATTAGTGTTCTGCACTCCTTTCTTAACTGCAATTTTAGCAATCTCACATTTTTCCCAAAGCTTGACAATGGCAGATGCCAATCCTTGAAGTTTCCTATTTCTACCTGATAGGAAAGGAAAATGTGAGGTAAGTTATTGAATATTAGTTCAGAAGATTACAAAATGTGGAATCAGAAGTCAGTCTCACCTAATGCAAAATGGCAAGGTAAAGGTCGTCCCAGCCTCTTTAATGTAGTCATTTCATCATTTGTCAGTTTGGGATTGACACCATATGGAAGAAGGCGAAAGGGTTTTCGATATCCAGGTACAATAGCAGGAAGAAGATCAGCATCAACTGGGAGTGGATCATACCCCCACCAGTCAGTAAATCGCGGGCCTAGTCCATCTAGCAAACGGTCAGATTCTTCTGCAAGCTGGGCCTCACCTGGCATTTGAAATCGTACTCTATTTGGGGAACCAACACCTTGTATCAAGGCTGGTCGAACTATGTTACCCGTTGGAGTTAGCCCACAAGACTTTATGCCATCTGCAGATGCACAGCTCTCCATTTTATCACCCTTGTGATCCACATATGTACCATGTACAGCAACGGTAGAAGTTTCATTTGTTGTAGTATCATCTGATAAGAAGTAGGGATACTTATAATTGACGCCCCTATACAATACTATTTTACTCCCAGCTCTCCAAACAACCAGACCTCCAGTTTTTCTCTGCGAACACCGGAAGATATAATATCACCATACACTGGAGTTTCAGTAGCAAGTATGCACCAAACCTGAGGCTCTAATGAATAATTAGTATGCCATTAATTCCATCACATGAGTTACATGTCATGAAGCATTTAAACTGGTTTCTAACGATTAATCATAGTCCAGAATGTTGTCAGAAAAAAAAATAAAAAGTTCATAAAAAAGACAGAGACCTTAGGTGGATACAAATTTGGCATTGGCATTAAGCAGTTTAGTGCAAGGAAGGAACTTTTACATATATTTTCTCGGATAACTTAAAAATAATAATAGAAAATCTATAAAAGGTAATGATTCTAACCTCCAATAAATCATGAGTCCTCTTCATGTTCATCCGGCATATATCCTCACAAACAATCTTAACCACTTCTGCTTTCCTCCACCTCTCATGAATCCCATTCACAATGCCTTCAGTAATTCCCGCTTTTCCAACCTTCAACTTCCTCTTTTCCGCAATCCCAATTCTCCTCAGCCTCCTCAGCTCCTCCTCCGGCAAATTCAATTCCGCTAATGTCGGAGGCTTAGGCTCTCTCTTCCTCGCTTCTCTCTCTTTCTTCACCACCTTTTTCAGCTCATGGTACCTGACAATCGCATTTCCGGATCCGGGTCTTGGCACAGGGTTCTCCGGCGTGCTCCAACTCGGGTCAAGAGTATGGCCGACCCGATACTTAGGTAACTGATTGGGAAGGGGGATAAAGATTTCTCCAACGGGTTTGGTATCACTTTGGAGGTTCGGGTCAGTAACTTTTGGTTGAGGATTATCTTCGGTGAAGCCAAGAGAGCGAAGCTTATCAGCAATGCGCTGGATGGCAGAGTGAGGGAGGATTTTGGAATCAGAAGCAGAGCAGCAGATAAATGAATTGAAAGGGTATCTAGGGTTTTGGAAGATTATGGATTTGGGGATTGGGAAGCGAGGAGAAAAGGGGTTTGGTAGGGTTTTAGGAGGAGGTGAGGGGTGAAAGTGATGAAGAGAAAGCAGCATATTATTTTTCATGTGGAGAAGAAGGAAATGGACGTTAGCCATTAGCCAACTCTTGAGCCTTAACAAGCTATCCAGTGTTTCGCACGTGTGCCTCGTGCGAGATGGGGTTTTATCTTAAGAAATTCATTATTTAGTACTGTAATATTAATCGATACTTTAATTTTAAAAAATATAGTAAAATATTATTAAAATTTTTTAAAATATGTTAATTAATTGTTTTGTTAATTTTAATTATAAAATATTTTACTTCTGTTCAAAAAAAAATTATAAAATATTTTACTATTTAATTTTTATAAAAATTTTATTAATAAGTTTTTTAATTTAAATATTTACTAATTAATTCTTTTATTTTAATAATATTTCAAATATTTTTACAATATTTAATAATTAAAATTAATAAAAATTAATTAATATTAATTTTTTAAAATTTTAAAAATATTTTAATATATTTTTTAAAATTAATTAGTTATAGAGATAAATAGTAATATTTTTCTTTTTAGAGATTCTATCAAATCAATTTCAAAATTCTACAATAGATTTTTTTAAAATATAGTATTTTTTGGAAGTAGCAAATTTAAAAAATATAAAAATTTGATGAAAAAACAATATTTATTCGTGTAGATAAAAAAAATATAATTTTATTAACAAACTAATTGAAAATAGAAAATTAGGTACTGAATCTTACAATTTTAATTAAAAAAATTATAAATTTTATAAAAAAATTTAAGGGATTTGGAAAGTTTAATTATTTAACGTAATTTATTATCTCCTATGATTAGATTTCGTAGCAATTTACTTAGCAAATTACAAAAACATACAAACTTAATAAAAAAATCATATATATTCACTTAAATAAAAAAAATACATAATTTTATTACAAATACTAATAAATTAGATAATGCTGAAATAAAATATTGCCACTTAATGTTTTATATTTAAATTTTATCATTTTAATTAAAATTTACAATTTTATTGAAAAATTTAAGGAATTGCCAAAAACTTAATTATTTAACATAATTTATCAACTCTTATAATTAAAGTTTGTAAAATGTCTATTATTTTTGTGAAGCAGCACATTACAAAATGAAAAACAATATTTATTTGGGTAAATAAAAAAATATACAATTTTGTTACAAGTATTAATAAAAATTATTAAAAATAATGGCAAAATGAAATATTATCATCTAATGTTTTATGTTTATAACTTATTGATGACTTCTGAGTTCACCTCACCCCAGTCTAGGACCAGACCCAAAAAAATAGCCCATTACTTAGAAATCCTCAAGCCACTCACGCCAATCGGGTCCAGTCCGCTCAGCCTCACGACCGGGCTTCATCTGGCTTTCTCCACCAGGTCAGCCTCGTCTTCACTACACCTCGGGCCTATCCCATTTGGGCCCTGCTTTGTTCCTATTCTCCGGTCCAGCCCGGAACCCGAAGGAGGATTCATTCATCCGCCTTGCAGACCCGCCTACCCGCGCACAGAGAGAATCAGAGACCGTTGCGCATGGGGCAGAGATCTGATTCCCTCGTACGTCTGTATCAGCGTAGCAGGGACAGGTGGTCTAATGATACTCGTTCTGTTGGCACGTCACTAGCAGACAAAAGGAAACCTATAAAAGGAGAAATACTCGCCTCTAGGTTTAAGCCTTTTCTAAGTTTTACAGTACCCATTGTAAAAACCCTATTTCTCTGGATCTCAGATCATCAATTGGCGCCGTCTGTGGGAAACGAAGGAGATCTTTTCATCACCGGAGTTCCACTCTTAACCAAACCCACTGAGATCCACGATGGCTAATCACAATGAAAGCAACCTTAATATCCCAAATGACCTGAGCTCTGCCCAAGAAGGGCAGCAGTTCTCCTTTTCTAGCCCTACAACACTAAACAACCAAATACCCATTCCTCTCAATCCCTAGCCAAGTTTGGCAGGGAATGCTCCCACCGCTACCTTATCCAACCAAGACCTTCAAACCATGGCTCTCCAACTATAGAACACCGCCCACTGGTTAGGGCAAATAATGCAACAAAGGGGCCTCAGCACTCCGATGAATACACTCCCAGTGGTAGAAGAACCCCAAACCAATGAGCCCCAACCTATCCCCAACCGCCTTCAAACCAGCAGCCGCGGTGCCGGGGAAAGGGAGAGAAGAGCCGGAGAAGAGGAAGAGCTGGAGGCCCGAATCCATGGAAGGAGGGTGAGGGAGATGATAGAAAATGATGAGGCTGACAACTGTTCCGTCGGGACAACCAGGTGGACCAGAAATGAAGCAGAGGAGGAGGAATATCACCTGGAGAAGAAGCCCAAGCCGGAAGATGAGGGTGTGGACCAGAAGCTGCAGAAGTTGAGAGAGCAGCTCTTGGCTGAGCTGGGAAAGAAGGATCAAAGCCAAACCTTTCTGCCCACTTCTTCACCTTTCTCAAAATGGGTGCAGCAGGAGACTGTCCCTAAGAAGTTTATGATGCCATCAATGGCGGCTTATGACGGAGCTGGTAACCCGAGGGAACACGTCATGAACTACAAGACCTTCATGGAACTGCAAACTTTATCGGATACCTTGATGTGTAAGGTATTCCCAACGACGCTCTCGGGGCCAGCGCGAGCGTGGTTCAACAGCCTGGAGACTGGAAGCATTGGAAGTTTTGGAGATCTGGCCACTCGTTTCATTAGCCAGTTCATTGCCGGGGTGCCAGCGGATAGGAAGACGAGCTATCTAGAAACAGTAAGGCAGAGAAGGGAGGAATCGCTTAGAGAGTATGTAGCTCGTTTCAATACGAAAGCCCTGCAGATTCCCGAGCTCGATGAGGGAAGGGCGGTGGAGGCCATGCAGAAGGGGACGACCTCTACCGAGTTTTTCGGCTCATTAAGCAGGAAGCCTCCGACCTCACTGGCCGAGCTGATGAAGAGGGCTGAGAAGTATATAAGACAGGATGATGCTCTGGTGACAAGCCGATTCGCCAAGGGAGTGGCAGGCAAGGAGAAAGCCCCGAAGAAAAGGAGGCCAGAGAAGCATGAAAAGAAACATGGCAAAAGGTCGGAGCCTTACAGACAGCCCTGGGAGCGAAGGGACCAAAGACCTCTTCCCCCTCAGGCCTCAGAGCAGAGGCTACTCCCTTCATGGGTTCCGGAGAAGCCGACCCCACTTAATGCCTCTAGAGCCGAAGTGCTCGTAGCCATCCAAGACAAAGAATTCTTACAATGGCCCAAGCCCCTGAAATCAGAAGCCGACCAGCGAAATCCTGACAAATACTGTCAGTTCCATCGCACTCATGGTCACGACACCAATAACTATTTCCAGTTGATTGCAGAAATCGAGAGGTTGATAAAGAGAGGGCACCTGAAGAACTTTGTAAAGAAACCGGAAGGACAGAGACCTCAACCCAATCCGGCAGTCCCAACGCCGAGAAGAGCAGGAGCTAACGCTGTGAATGACGGGTCTAGTGGAACCATCAATATGATCGTAGGAGGCACAGGAGGTCGGATGAGCCGAAGGGGGAAAAAGAAAAACCGAGAGGGAGAAAACAGCAGTGTTGAGGTCATGCAGATCGTCGAACACTCTTCAGCAACCATCACTTTCTCCTCGGAGGACGCTCAGGGTGTTCAGATGCCTCATGACGACGCCCTTGTCATTGAAGCTGTCATTCACAACTACTGGATAAAGAAGATCTTGGTGGATGACGGAAGCAAGGTGAACCTGTTGCCTTATCGAGTCTTCCAGCAGATGGGAATTCCTGAAGAGCAACTGGTTCGGGATCAAGCCCCAATTAAAGGGATTGAGGAACACCAGTGACGGTGGAAGGGAAAATAAAGCTAGCCCTTACTTTGGGAGAGGCTCCGAGGGCTCGCACTCATTATGCGGTGTTCCTGGTGGCTAAACTCCCCCTGAGCTACAACACGATCCTGGGGTGACCTGTGCTGTTCGACTTTGAGGCCGTCACCAGTATCAGATATCTGGCGATGAAATTCCCAACATAAGCAGGGGTGGGGATAGTTCGGGGAAGCCAAGAGGAAGCAAGGGCAGTATACCTGGCTATAGTGGCAGAGCCGAGTATAACAGAGGAAGGGCTAGATTTAGAAGTCTTAGAGGTCAGGGACGAGAAAACAGAGGCAAAAACAGAGCCGGTAGGAGAACTGGAGACTTTTTCATTATCAGAGGGGGAAACAGATAAAGTCTTCAGTCTCAACGCCGGCCTCACAAAAGAGCAGAAAACCGAGGTCATGACTCTGGTCCGAAGTCACGCACCAAGCTTCGCCTGGAAGCCTTCTGACATGCCCGGAATTGATCCTGAAGTGATGACACATAAGCTGAATGTCCTCCCCGAAGCCAAACCAGTAAAGCAGAAGAAGAGGGTGGTAGGAAGGGAAAAGCAACAGGCTACCAGGGAGGAAGTACATAAGTTAGAAGAGGCAGGCTTCATTAGGGAAGTCATGTACCCGCAGTGGTTAGCTAATCTTGTACTAGTCAAAAAAGCCAATGGCAAATATAGGATGTGCATAGATTTCACTGACTTGAATCAGGCTTGCCCTAAAGATTGTTATCCCCTCCCTGATATTAATAAAATGGTCGATTCTACGGCCGATTTTGATTATATGTCGTCTTTAGACGCAATGTCTGGTTATCATCAAATCCCAATGGATAGGTCGGATGAAGAAAAGACCTCGTTCATAACAGAAGATGGGACTTATTGCTATAGAGCCATGCCTTTCGGATTGAAAAACGCAGGGGCAACTTACCAAAGACTGATGAACAAAATCTTCAAAGAACAGATCGGCAGAAACGTAGAAGTTTATGTGGACGATATGGTGGTTAAGAGTCTAACTTTCCAACAGCATGTAGCAGATTTGAGGGAGGTGTTCGGAGTATTAGATCAGTACAGAATGAAGCTGAATCCAGCAAAGTGCGCCTTCTTCATCAGAGGAGGAAAATTCCTGGGATACATGGTGAGTGGGAAAGGCATCGAGCCCAACCCGGAGAAGGTAGAGGCCATATTAAATATGCCAGAACCGACCTGCGTAAGGGACGTCCAGAAACTGACCGGGAGAGTAGTGGCACTTAATCGATTCATGTCAAGGTTGGCAGAAAAGTGTTTACCATTCTTCAAGAAGTTGAGGAAAGTGCCAAACTTCGAATGGATAGAAGACTGTAGAGAAGCCTTCAAAGAACTCAAAAGTTATCTCAGCTCGCCTCACGTGCTTAGTAGTCCCATAGAAGGTGAGGAACTCCTGATATACCTGGCAGCCTCTGAACAAGCAGTTAGCGCCGTATTGGTAAGGGTGGAAGAAGGAGAGCAGAAGCCTGTTTTCTATGTCAGCAAGGTGCTTAAAGATGCCGAGGTCAGATATTTGAATATTGAGAAGATAGCGTATGCTCTACTGCTGGCAGTCCGGAAGTTCAGGGTTTACCTAGAAAGCCACCAAGGAGTAGTGATGACAGATCAACCATTGAAGAAGATTCTGCATAGACCAGAGACCTCAGGTCGGATGCTAGCATGGTCCCTCGAGATCAGTCCTTACTGCCTAGAGTACCGACCTCGAACAGCTATAAAATCTCAGGCCCTTGCCGACTTCATAGCAGAGTGCACATTCAGTAAGGAACAAGAAGAATCATCTTCAGAAGTATCGAGGAAGGAAAGAAAGGAAGAACTCTTCCAAAAGTTCAACTGGAAGTTATATGTGGACGGGGCTTCAGGCGCCGGAGGCAGCGGTGCAGGAATAATGCTTAAGGGGCCTGGAGAATTTAAGGTTTGCTACGCCCTGCGCTTAGGATTCAAGGCCTCTAATAATGTGGCGGAGTATGAAGCCCTAATAAACAGAATGATGGTGGCAATGGAGGTAGGGGCAACCGACCTCGAAGTAAATAGCGACTCACAACTGGTGGTCAATCAGATAACTGGGACATATCAGGCCAGGGATCCAACCATGCAGAGTTATCTGGCAAAAGTAAAAGCAATAGAGGCTGAGTTCATAGATCAGGGAGTTACCATCAAATTTCAAAGAATACCATGAGAAGAAAATGAGGAAGCAGACCTGCTTAGTCGGTTGTCCAAAGAAGAACTAGAACAGCTTCCCGACGAAGTGTACATACAACACGTCCTTATGCCTGCTTTTAGTAAAACAAACACGATGCTACAGGTGGAACAAAGCCCAACTTGGATGACCCCGTACCTAGAATACCTGGAGAAGGGAAAGCTCCCCGAGGATAACGACGAGGCCAGAAAGATAGCAACTCGTGCCGCCAACTATCAAGCAGTAAGGGGGACCTTGTACAGAAAAGGGAAGTCCAGCCCGTGGCTCCGGTGTGTGAGCCCGGAGGAGGCTACAAAGGTGATGGAAGAGATACACAGGGGAATATGTGGAGCTCACGAAGGGGCAGGGACATTAGCCAATAAAATATTCAGGCAAGGGTACTACTGGCCCACTATTAAAAGGGAAGCAGAAGAGTTCGTCCGAAGGTGTGACGTATGCCAAAGATTTGCTAATGCCATCAGAGTCCCAGCCACTCCTCAAGCCAGCATATCCAGCCCATGGCCATTCTCACAATGGGGAATAGACATCCTGGGACCCTTCCCCAAGACCACGGGGCAGAGGAAGTTCGTGGTGGTGGCTGTAGAATACTTCTCAAAATGGCCAGACGCAGAAGCAATAGCCACGATCACAGCTCGCAAGATGATAGACTTTGTATGGGGAAACATCATCTGCAGATTTGGCATACCAAGAGTGCTTATCTCAGACAATGGCAGACAGTTCGACTGTAGTACTTTTAAAGCATTTACGGCAAACGTGGGCATATGGCACAAATTCTCCTCCGTGGCCCATCCTCAGACTAATGGCCAAACAGAGGTTACTAACAGAGCTATCCTCCAAGGATTAAAGAAACGGCTGGATGGAGCAAAGGCGAACTGGGCGGAAGAACTCAACAGTATCCTGTGGGCACTCCGAACTACCCCCAGAACGTCCACTAAAGAAACACCTTTTGCACTTGCCTACGGCACAGAGGCTGTAGTCCCAATGGAGTTGCAAATCCCCACTCATCGAGTCCAATTCGTTAGCAAGAACACTAATGATGACAAGTTAAGAAGCAACCTGGATGCTCTCGAAGAAATTAGAGAAGAAGCTCAAGTCCGAACTGCCGCTTATCAACAACGGGCAGCACGATATTACAACCAAAAAGTCAGAGAAAGAAGCTTGAAAGTTGGAGACCTAGCCTTGAGAAACCTGGAGGTTACGGGAAAAAGAGCGACAGCGGGCAAGTTAGCACCGACCTGGGAGGGCCCATTCAGAATAACAAAAGTGGTCAGGCCGGGAGTATACCGAATTGAAGATATGCAGGGGAACCCTGAGCCCCATGCTTGGAATATCCAACACTTGAAGAGGTATTTCCCTTAAAATATTTGTAAAGAAAAATATTATACTCTGAAAAACACAACTGAATAAAATAACGCCATTCTTTATATGATAATGTTATTTCTATTATGAATGTCACTTTTCAAAAGGAAAAACATAATATGAAGACCCTGTGGCAGAGAAACCTCAGGGGTAGAAGATCGGGATCCCTAAAAACTCCCGGGAAAACAAAACAAAAAAAGCCGGTGAGGATCTTAAAAGACCTCCCGGAGCATGAAGACCGGGATCCCCTAGAACTCCCGGGAAAACAAAGAAGACCGGGATCCCTAAGAACTCCCGGAAAAATAAAACAAAAACGGCCGGTGAGGATCTTAAAAGACCTCCCGGAGCATGAAGACCGGGATCCCCTAGAACTCCCGGGAAAATAAAGAAGACCGGGATCCCTAAGAACTCCCGGGAAAACAAAATAAAAACGGCCGGTGAGGATCTTAAAAGACCTCCCGGAGCATGAAGACCGGGATCCTCTAGAACTCCCGGGAAAACAAAGAAGACCGGGATCCCTAAGAACTCCCGGGAAAACAAAATAAAAATGGCCGGTGAGGATCTTAAAAGACCTCCCGGAGCATAAAGACCGGGATCCCCTAGAACTCCCGGGAAAACAAAGAAGACCGGGATCCCTAAGAACTCCCGGGAAAACAAAACAAAAACGGCCGGTGAGGATCTTAAAAGACCTCCCGGAGCATGAAGACCGGGATCCCCTAGAACTCCCGGGAAAACAAAGAAGACCGGGATCCCTAAGAACTCCCGGGAAAACAAAACAAAAACGACCGGTGAGGATCTTAAAAGACCTCTCGAAGCAGGAAGACCGGGATCCCCTAGAACTCCCGGGAGAACAAAGAAGACAAATCCTAAGCTACCGATGAAAAATCAAATTCCGACCTCTCGAAGGAGCTCGGGGTGCAATAGCCAAGAGTGCCACAGCCCCAGGCCAATCTTCAAAAGCGAGCTCGGTACAGCATCAACCTCGCATATTGACCTCTGGCGCTGAACTAGCTAGCCTAGAAAGAGGTCCGAACAGCAAAGAGTCCGGACAATACTCAGGGGTACAAGAAGCGTTGCAGATTGTAGGTATAAAAGCCTAAGCAAAAAGCAAAGAACTGATCTCTCAGCTCGGATAGACTCGCAACATGCAACATTTAGGAGGATAAATACGGGCAAAGGATCGTGTTCCTAGCTCGAGCCAGTCGGTAACGAATAAACATTTAGCAAGAACAACCCAAGCAGAAGGAAAACGATAAAAGCCGACCTCCCCGTCCCAGTGGAGCACGCAGATTAAGTGGCACCACCCGACGAAAGGTCACTTCGAAGAGGACCAGACAGCCGAGCTCACAACTAAAAAAGCAAAGTAAAATCACCTAAGAGGAGGCCATGCAAGTACAAATAAAATACAGGGATCCACTTCCTCACTATTCATGTAATAAATATTGAGGAAGTAAAGGGGCAATCCGAGGAAAATCTAATGGCACGAAACAGATAAAACCTCAGCTCCAGTCCCCGTCAAGACAGAACTAGAGGTAGAAAGGCGAGCCCTGCGCATTATCACGATAGGTACATGATTCGACTCATTATTACTCAACAGAGGCTATGTGGCCGAGCTCACATTAATAAAGTAACAAGGATAAAAACTTATAAATTGAACGACTAAAAAACAAAGCTCATAAAGCATGGTTAACCCAGCTCGGAAAGAGCTTACGGATAACTGAATTCCCGGTTAAAATTTTCAGTCTTGATTAGCTGAGCGCCAAAAGATGAAAAACGATGTAGTCAATTCTTTACAAAGCTTATTAAGCACGGCTTAAGCGTTTCTTGTCAAAATCATCAAATTTAGACAAGTCAGACTGTTCAAACAGAATAAGTAGTCAGGCCTGATGAGGCTGAAACAACAGGCAAAGTAAATGTAAGTGAAATTTCATTAAAGACAAAAAGATATTACAACTTATTTATCTGATGAGTTTGAAGGACAAACAGTCCTTAAAGGACTTACATTTCTCGGAATGTCATCGCCTATAGTATCTTTATTTACATTTACATCCAAAGGAGATCTGGCACTCTCCAACTCAGATCTCCCAACGCCAATAACAGGCACAATCTCCAACCCTGGGCCGGGGTCTCCCTCTTCAGGCTCGGGGTCGTCACCTTCAGTTCCGAAGTCCTCCATATTGTCCCCCTGTTGCTCGGACTCTTCCCCAGAAGACCCAGCTGCAATGCGAGAGGTTCCTCTAGGCAAAGGGAAATCATCTTCCCCGTATAGCACATCCTCGCCATCAGAATCCACTTCTCTAGCTCGAAGTTCTGCCAGAGGAGTATCAGGAGCACGTCTGGCTTCTCTTAAACCCCTATTGTAGCCAGTCCTGAACATGCGGAAGGCTTTCTGCCAAATAGCAGTCTTCATCTCCGCAGAGGCTTTATACTCGTCCAGATGCGACTCACAGGCCTCAGCTATAACCGCCTTCAATTCAGAGGAATCCTTATAGTCTTGGAGGTGAGCTTCACAGGCCTGCTCAATCTTTCTTTTCAGCTCATCCGACTCCTGATACTCCCCCAGACACTTCTCGCACTCCAGCTGGATCTTATCCTCGGCATGTCTAGCCACCTCGAGTAGGGCCGAACATTTACGTTCTAAAGCCCTGACTTCATGGCTAAGCTATTGATTACGAAGCGTAGACTCCTCGGCCGATGAAGCCAGGTCTCTGATACGTTCAGAACTCGTGCTCAGCTCCTGCTCAAGGATCCCCACCCGAACCAAGGCCCTCTCCTTTTGAATATTCACCTTATTCAGGTGAACTTGAAGCCCCTCAAAATCAGCCTTCATTGCCTGATACTGGCGCTGGACCTCCTCCTTCTGGCTTATAGCCTCATCCCTTTCACGAAGGGTCTCCACCAGGGAGGACAGCTGCTTCAAAACTTCTTCACTTCGAATCTCTGCTGCAGCCGCCCTCTCATCAGACTCCTTGAGAACCTTGCGAGTATGAGACAACTCTACCTCCAGGGACTTGGTATACTCTTGCGCCTCAGCCGTTCTCTCGTCAGCTCTTTTGAGGGCCTCCAATGCAGAATGCAGCTCTGCCTGGAGGGACTGGGTATGAGCTTGAGCTGCTGTAAGGTTGCCCCTAGCATCACTAGTTGTGGACAAATTCTCCTCCAGACGCGCCTCCTCTATCCGGCGGTCCACAGATTCTCGGAGAGAGTGATCGCGGGCATCCACCTCCATGAGGAGGCCCATCACCTAAAACAAAGGAAAAAACTGTTACAACAAAGAAAACCAGAATGAAAACAAAGGAGGTAGCTTAGTTTACCATCAGAAGCATCTCCCTGATCGTGTCTCCGAGCTCCCCGCGAGGTCGGGAACGGAACACTGCTTGCTCCCTAGTAGAGCTGGCTAAAAGACCAGTGAGAGCAAGCAAGCGTAGATCCAAAGCCTCCAAGACACCACCGAACATCCGTTCATTGACAATCTCAGCAACCACGCTCGCTGGGGACTGATGAGTGATATCCTCTGCATTCAGAATGTCGTTATCAGGAGCGGACAGCAGTGGTATCACAGGGACTTCTTTCTCTTTTCCAATAGGAGGGAGAGCTGGAGCTGATCCCTTGGAAGCTTTGGATTTCTTTCGAGCTGGAGCTGGGGATGGCACTTCGAGGGAGGCAGGACGTTTGTCCCCTACTTTCTCCATGACATCCTCGTCCTTGGCAAGGTCCGACCCCACCTCTTCAGGGGCATCCCTGGTAGGAGCCTCCGGGACACTATCCTCAACAAGAATGATCTCCAGTCCTGTCCCGGGAGCCTCCTCTTCAATAACAGGGGATTCAAACCTTCCCCTTGGTGCCTCCTCAAAAGGAAGAGCAAGATCCGCCCTCGCCTATTCGATGTCCCCAGCCTGCTTCACAACAACTAGGGGAGCTCCCTCCGCATCCTCCGTAGAACCCTGACCAGACTCTGACTCCTGAACAGGTTTTAGGGCAGGAGCCAACCTGCCACGGCCAGACGGCCGAGAGGACTTGGGACCGTGGGAGCTCGACTTAGGAGCTTTAGAGGAAGCTCTGGCGGGGGGTTGCCTAACCTTCTTGGCAGAAACAACCTGAGCCACCTCTGCAGCGACCTCAGACACGCGGCGCCCAGCCAGAAGGGCATCCAAGGCTGCGTGCATACTCTCCCGGGACAGAACTAAGTTCTTCGGGGGCTTGATCTCATCCATTTTAACATTAGAAGCTGCCAAAAAACACAAAACCAGAAAGAGTTAGCATACTTTCTAATATCACTTACGAGGAAAAACATAGTTGCTAAACAAGGCATTATACCCGTGTCCTGAATATCCCTAAGATTAGACACGAACATACACCTCTCGACGTCATACTTCTTGTCAACAGAAGTCAATCGAAGATACCCCACCTGCTCGATGAGGCTTAGTTGGGGCAGGTCGTTGATGCCCGGGGGGACATCCTCCCAGTCTAGCCCCACTCCCCACGACAAGTCGGTCTCTTTTCTCAGCTCCGCCACAAGGAAATTCTCTACCCATCCCTTTATTGAGTCCTTATAGCCCGTGAAAAGAGACAATTCACCACGGGGGGAGAAATAGTAAAAATTCTGAGTCGCCCTAACAAGGCGGAAGAAAGTGACAAATAGACACGCTGTGGGTGTAAAACCCCAACTCAAGCAAATGGATTCAAAACAAGCCATGAACAAAATGGAGTTTAGGGACAACATCCGGGGGTTATCCCAAAGTATCGAAAAACCTCGATGAAGAAAGGGGTAAAAGGGAAAGTCAGACCGAAATCCCTCTGCTTAAGGAAGAAGATTATGCAACGACCCCTTTGGGGATCTATCAAGCCAAGAGGGGAAGGGTTTGGAAGAACTATCCTTTCATTTCGGAGAGGAGCTCGAATAAGGCAGAGCGGAGTGTCTAAGTAACTCCGAGAAATATACTTAGTTATGGAAGAAGGAGTAATGTGCGACTCGAGATTAGCAACATCGGGAAGCTTAGAACCCTCCATGGAAGAGTAAGGGAGCGTACCTGAAACGCAACAAGGTTGAAAAAGCAGAAGAAGTCGAAAGAAAACAGAGAGCAGACGAGAACAAGTTTCTTCAGAAGACAGAAAGAATTCGAAATGAAAGGCAATAATGAGACGAAGCGTTGCTCTGAACAATTTTGTCTTAGAGCGGCGCGGTCATTAATTACTCTCGAAGTTTACCCCCTCATTAGTTAGACAATAACTGACGAGAAGGTAAAGGGACAATGATGACCGCTGGATTCTCCTCACCCGGTCTAGGGCCAAGCCCATGGCAATAGCCTGTCACCCGAAGGCCCACATGCTATCTGCATAAAACAAACCCAACTCGCTCAAACCTTAAGACCGGGCTCCACTTGGACCTCTCACTCAGTGATAAAGACCAAGCCTGCTCATCACCTAAAAAGATCAGGAGCTCGGCTCACAGGTTAAAAACAGAGCTCACGGTTACGACTAGTCCAGCTCGGAAAAAGATAAATAAAAAGTTCAAAGACGCAAGCAGATGGAAGCATGATAAAGACCAGACCTGCTCATTACCTAAGAAGGTCAAGAGCTCGGCTCACAGGTTAAAAACAGAGCCCACGGGTACGACTGGTCCAACTCGAAAAAAGTAAGTCAAAAGCTCAGTTGGCTAAATGAACTCTAGTCCTGAACGACTAAGGGGGCGAGAGGGAAAAAGCAATACAGTAGATCCCTCGGGAAAAGTTACGAAGCAAGCAATCTAAGTACTTCATTTATGACAAGGAAAGAACAGCTCGAGTATGAACGCAAAACAAAAATTTCATTAAAAGAAAAACACATTACAGCATGTCACAAATACCAACACTACGGGATAAAAGGCTATCCTTAAAGGATTTACATGCCCAGATACATCATCATCTACGTTTACATCACTGTCGCCTACCCCACTATCCTAGCTTTCGATTCAGAGGAATTCTCATAGTTAGGAAGATGAGCTTTACAGGCCAGCTAAGCTCTGTCTCGTTATTATAGGGGAACTGAACAGGCCGATCCCCATAAGCACCCCTCACTGTTCCGTCATAAGTAGGCGTTCTGAAGAGCAATGGAACAAGTGAATGTTGCAAACCTACGCCCAAGTGTGATGCACGATACACTCGTGCACACCCAGGAAAACCAGCGAAATATTCTGAAGAGCAATGGAACAAGTTAAACTTTCAATATCTTGAAACATATGTGGAAAGGCATCATTAGGAGGTGGGGCAGGCTTTGTTCCTGTCGACCTGAAGTTCTCGATTGATCTCAAAGTTCGAGAGGACCTGAGAGTTCGAACAATTAGAGCAGCTAAGACTGACTTGACACTGATGTACAGCCTTGAAGATTCGGAACCTCGAGAGCTCGGCATGGAAGCCCGAGCTGGAGTAAGGGAAGGGCAAACCATACCCCTTCCGCACAATAAAGAAAACTAAACCCGCATCTTTCGGGAGATCGGTTGAACAAGAGGAAGGAAGATCGAAAAGAGAAATCTCACTGTTTCGTTAAAGATCCCAAGGATGAGAAGGAAATGTTAGTAATATATAGTCAGAGGCTGAGCTTTTAATGTGAAACAGGGCGACTTTATACTCTAGGCAAGCAGCATCAGAATCCTTAAAGGCTATTCACCAAAAAGGAAAGAAAGCGTACCGGGAAGATAAAAGTAAGAAAGCGAGGATAACAGCGCGCACAAAGAGCAGAGGAAAGCTAAAAATAGAAAAAAGACAGAGAAGATTTAAAGCTACAAGTGACAATAAGATGAAAGGGCAAGCCGAATTCAAACAGACGCGGTCATAATGATTCTAGGGGTTTGCCCCCTCGACAGTTGGGGCAATAACTGCCGAGAAGGTAAAGGGGCAATTGATGACTTCTGAGTTCACCTCACCCCAGTCTAGGGCCGGCCCAAGAAAATAGCCCATTACTTAGAGATCCTCAAGCCACTCACGCCAATCGGGTCCAGTCCGCTCAGCCTCACGACCGGGCTTCATCTGGCTTTCTCCACCAGGCCGGCCTCGTCTTCACTACACCTCGGGCCGATCCCATTTGGGCCCTGCTTTGTTCCTATTCTCCGGTCCAGCCTGGAACTCGAAGGAGGATTCATCCATCCGCCTTGCAGACCCGCCTACCCACGCACAGAGAGAATCAGAGACCGTTGCGCATGAGGCAGAGATCTGATTCCCTCGTACGTCCGTATCAGCGTAGCAGGGACAGGTGGTCTAATGATACTCGTTCTGTTGGCACGTCACTAGCAGACAAAAGGAAACCTATAAAAGGAGAAATACTCGCCTCTAGGTTTAAGCATTTTCTAAGTTTTACAGTACCCATTATAAAAACCCTATTTCTCTGGATCTCAGATCATCACTTATAATTTTAACTAATGTTTATAAATTTTATATAAATATTTAAGGGATTGTGGTATATTTAATTATTTAAATAAATTTTGTAAAAATTCACTTTTTTTTTAAAATAGCAAAGTAAAAAAAATTACAAACTTAATAAAAAAAATAATATTTGTTCCTATAAATGAAAAATAAATACATAATTTCATCACATATACTAAGAAAAAAATATTAAATTAGATAATGAGAAATAAAATATTGTTATTTAGCATTTATGTCTAAATCATATAATTTTAACTTATAATTTTAGAGAATTGTAAAAAATTTAATTATAATGTAATTTATCAACTCCTACCATGATGTCTGCTATTTCTGTAAATTAATAAATTACAAAAAAACTGAGAAATAATATATCTTCTTATAATTTGAAAAATATATCTTTTTATTACAAATACTAATAAAAAATTATTAAATGAGTGAAATGTAAAATAAAATATTATCATCTAATGTTTTTTATTAAATCATACAATTTAACCCAAACTTATAACTTTTATAGAAAATTTTAAGAAATTGTGAAAATTTAATAATTCAATGTAATTTGTTGCTCATATTTTAATTTTTTTTCGTAGACTTTTTTTATTTATGAAGTTATAGGTGTATGTAAATTTAGCTATTTGAATTATTTTAACACTTTTTCGAATTAAAAAATGACATTTATATTTTAGTGGTAGCCTAGTGTTTCAAGTAAATTTAATTTTATATTAATAATATTAAATTTAAATAGTATAAATGTCTAATTCCTATTTTAAAAATTAATAAAATTATTTAAAATTGTAAATTTTATTATAATTATATTTAAATTTAAAATTTGATTTGAAAATGGTGTGTATGGATGACATGGCAAGATGATGTAAATTATTTTATTATAACTATATAGCATGTGGATAAATATTATTGATATAAAAAATTTAAAATTTTAATTATTTTATAATTTAATTTAAAATTTTAAAAATTAATATAATTTAACTTAAAATTTATATATTTATCTTATTTTCACTACTAAATTTTGAAGATTCTGCTATTATACTTCATGGTGTAAAAAATTATAATAAGACTTTTTTTTTATATTTTTTAATTTTATTTCTGTCAATTTTTTTGAGTTTTAATTATTTCTGCTCCTAACGTAATATATGTATTTATGCATTCAAGTATTAATTTATACTATCAAATAGTAATAAAAGATTAATAATATAATTATAAACAATAGCACTACAATTTTTATTTTTATTATATTAATATGATTTTTATAATGAATATAATGAAATTTATTGTGATTGATACCAATAAATATGAGATTTATTGTATATGTTGTTAGTATTAGTTGCAAATAAAAAGAAGTAAAAGTTATTATCTTATTTATCAAATTAAATAGGTCTGAAAGAAAAATAAATTTAAAAATTTTAAATTAAATTATATTAACTTTTAAAATTTCAAATTAAATTATAAAATAGCTAAATTATTTAAATTTTTTTATTAATAATATTTATATATATAACATACGAATATAATAAAATAATTCATATCATCTTACTATATTATTAAAATATACTCTTGTTTTTAACTCTGAATATAATTACAAAAAAATTTATAATTTTATTAACACTTAAAATTTTAAATTAAATTTCAAAATAGTAAAAAAAATTAGATTTTTCTTATGAACATGCCTAAAATAATTATTAAAAATCAAAAAGTTTAATTTGTTAATATTATCTCATTTCAAAAACACATTAATTAGTTTATATATATATATATATATATATTTATATAAAAATAAGTATTATTCTATTTGTATTACATCGGTCCAGCGTTCTCTTATAAAATAGCCATTGTGATGCTAATTTAATGCATTTTTCATAAAGTGTGTATATTCAAACCAATGCATTTATAGAAAAATTGTAGAATTTTGTTCATTTCAATTTTAATTTTCAGTTTTTGGCATCAAATAAAATGAATTGAATTGAACTTAAAAAAATTAATTCTTTTTAAAAAATAAATAAATCAGTTTAATTTTTGGATTAGATCTAATTAGTGTGGACCAGCACTCAAATAAGTCTTGGCTTCTTTACATGAACCTCAGTAGGATTATCACCAAATTATCATACCCAAAATAGTAAAAATCGTTGCTCATTACCATGTGGAATTTAACTCAGAGTCCCTAATCCCTTAAGATTATTTGGAATAAAGTGGAAACTTGAGGTATTTCTTCATTCTAAACAAACAATTCCTAAAACTTTAAACTTGGCAATTTTGTGGTTTAGAAGATTCAAAATAATGTTATGGTTATTCTACATACTCTTTGTTTCACATGCGAACATTATATGTCATTTTTCATTTTGAATTGCAGAATATTCATCAATTCACTCGGCTGATGAAGGTTGTGCTCAAATGTTGGTGCCCCGTTTCAGCATGGTGAAGATTCTGAACTAATAAACATTATTGTTAGAGCCGAATGGCGGCCAATCAGACTAATATAGCGGTCCACCAATTTTGATCTTTATGTATTTTTACATTTTAATCCTAAATTTTTTATTTTAATACCATATTTTAAAAATTTTAAAAAATTTTGATGGAATTTTATCCTAAAGCATTTTTTAATACTCTGGAGGATTTAATTAAATTTCAAATCGTGAATGGAAAAGGAAAGTGATTTAAATACTCTAGAGGCTCTGTGTAATTTAATGATAATTAATAAATGTTCTTTTGTCTCTGAAAAAAAAAATAGAAGAAAAAAGGTGAGAGCAAGAAGCTGCATGTAGAAGAAGTGCATAGAGAAATGGAAGAAAAAGACTAGATAAATTTGTATTTAAGAGTGTTGAATTTTACAAGTTAAAGTGTTTGATATATACAATTTTAATACAAAAATGCATTAGGCAAAAAATATATTACTGTAAGGAAAATTCTTAGATTCAGTCCGTAATCAACTAAAATTTTCAAGATAAAAATAAATAAGTCTCACCATAAAAAATAAATAAATTTTTTTTTTAATTTTTTTTATTATTTATAATGGATTGGATCCATTTAAAAATTTCTCTTTCTTATAAAAGATTATTGGGTTGAAATCCTTAAAAACTGATGTTTTACATGTAAAAAATAAAAGTGGTTGTTATATTAACAGTTGAAGAAATAATATTTTGGGTAATGTCAAAATTTTAGCAATTTACATATGTCATTTTTATATTAATAAACTATGAACCACTAATGAGAAAATAAAATAATATATAATATTAAATTTTAATAATATAAATTTCAAGTTTTTTTTTTTGAATCAGGAATGGGGAAAATTTCAACTATGAACCACTAATGAGAAAAAAAAAAAAAAACCTTTTTCGATCTTCTAATGAATTAAACTCAGGTTTTTGAAAATCTCCAACAATTTTACATTTAAAAATTTCCCCTCCCTATTAATGAATCGGAGGTTTTTAAATTCTGTAAACCTTCTGATGATCTGAGATCCAATAGAATAGGGTTTTACAAGAGTTTTGGTATTGAAGAATAAAACTTGGTCCATCTCTCTAGAGGGGTATCCCTTTTATCCTTTCTGTCTGCTTGCTGGTGACGTACAACGGCTCTCCTATGATTGGGCCACGCGTCTCTGCCATACAGATATGGGCGTACGAGGATATCAGGTGCCTGCTCCATGCGTAACGGCCTCTGATTCTCCCCCGTGCGTACGCTCGAGCGGATCTGCCAGGCTGTATGACGAGTCTCGTTCTGGATCCTAGGCTGGGTCGAGAGCTGGGCTGGACGCGGAACCCAGGAGGAGAAGGAATCCGTGGGGAGGTTATACGGGCTGGGCCGATCTCGATGAGGAAGAATCTGGTGGAGTCCGGCCTCAGGGGTCTGATGATCTGGGCTTGTTTTGAGAGGGCGTGCGGGCCTTCCTTTCATGGGCCGTGGCCGTAATCTAGGCCCAGGAATGGGGGTAGGGAAATCCAGCGGTCATTAATTGCCCCTTCACCTTCTTGGCAGTTATTGCTCCGACTGCCGAGGGGGTGAATATCGAGAACCATTATGACCGCGCCTGTTCGCGTGTAGATGCCTTCATAACTTCCTTTCATCTTTTTGTCATTCCTCATTTCTTGAATCCTATCTGCCTCTTTCCCTTTCTGGCCTTTCCTTACCTCTCAGATACTCTGCTCTTCTTTACTTTCCTGTCATTATCGCCTGGACATGCTTCTTTTTTCCTTTTCCATGAATATCTTTTAAAGATCCTGACATCGTGGGCTTAGAGTCTAGAGTTACTTTGCGCTAAGACTTCAGATTTTGAGTATATATCAGTGTTGACTCCTCTTCACTTCTAGGCCCTTTGTCGGAGAAAGGGAGTCTTTCCTTCCAGCCCTCTGTCTGTTTCTTTCTTCCAGCGAGATTCTCCTGTTTTTTCTGCAAAGGATCTATTTGACGCCTTCTTCAAACGGATTGAGGTGAGCCTGGGGCTTCATTGCTTTGTTGCCCCAGGGGTTTGCTTTAATCTTGCTTTCATTATCTTGACAAAAGATTATCTTGACTTGCCTCTGTTTGGAACTTTTTGCAGTACCTGAGATAAAGATGGGTCAGTCCAAACCTCTTGAAAATCTGATATTACCTCGAGGGAGTCTGAAGGTTGCTTCTGAGGTCCTCCTAGTAGGGCGGTTGATGGGTGGAGCCATTTGGCAAGTCGTTGAAATTGTTTTACCCGGATCGTCTGGCTGGCCTCCTCCTCTGGTTACTGTTCGAGCTCCAAAGAGGCTATGGGCTGTTGAGGGGTCTGTTTTGACTTTTCCTTCCTTCAAGAAGGAAATTTCCCCGATGTCCTTATTGTCTGCTTTTGATATAAATGGAGGTGGCGAAAATGATCAATTTATTGTCCCCCTTGGTGTGGAGTACCTGTATTATGAGATGCAGAGATCTGCTGCACTCAGTCAAGCTTCCGTCGATGCCTTCGAATATATGCTCTGTGATCTTCTTAAAGTCGTAACTCGAAGACTTATGTTTTTCATGCGTGACATACGAACAGCTTATAATATCTGAGCTTGTTCGGATGTACCGTGCATCACACTTGGGCAACCGAATGTTTGTCTATAGGAGAACAGTGAGAAATGCTTATGGGAATCAACTTATTCAGTTCTCCTATAATAACGAAGCAGGGTTCGGCCGACTTACAGAGCTCGTTTTTCGTATTCAAGAGTTCCTCTGTATCGAAAACTAGGATAGTGGGATAGGTGATAGCGATATAAACGTAGACGATGTATCTGGGCATGTAAATCCTCTAAGGATAGCTTTTTTATTCTGTAATGTGGGTATTCGTAACGTGCTGTTATGAAACTTTCATTTTTTCTTTCATATCCGAACTGTTCCTTCTTTATTATGAGTGAGATGTTGAGACTGTTTTCGTGGTTTTCTCTGAGAAGTCTACGATATGGTTTTTTCCTTCTTGCCTTTTAATTGATCCGACCCAGAATCCATTTAGCCAGTCTGAGTTTTCAGTTTACTCTTTCCGAGCTGTACCAGCCGACCTGCGAGCTCGCTTTCGGTTTACTTTATCCAAGCGAGACTAACCGACCTGCGAGCTCACTTTTGGTTTACTTTATCTCAGCGAGACTAACCGACCTGCGAGCTCTGCTTTTAATCAAGGGGTTGAGCTTCTGACCCATATCTTTCAATATACTTTTTTCGAGCTGGACTAACCGACCAGTGAGCTTTGCTTTTAATCAATGGGTTGAGCTTCTGACCCATAACTTTGTAGGATTCCGAGGCGCCTTCATCGCTTCGTTCTGGGCTCCTGGACTTTGCTTAATGATGATCCTTCTTAGGTGATAGGCTGGTCTGACCTTTATCATGCTTTTCCCTGTTTGTCTCCTTGGGTCTTTCTACGACTTACTCTTCTTCCTTAGTTTTTATTGCCTGAGCGGTGATGATATGCATTTTGTGTGTCAGGTCGTCCTGAGTGAGAGATTCAATTGGAGCTCGGTCTCAGGGTTTTGACAATTTGGGTTTATCTTATGTAGATAGCGGGTGGGCCTTCGGCTGATGGGCTATTGTCATGGGCCTGACCCTTTGTAGGGGTGGAGAAGCCCAGCGGTCATCTCCTTGCCCCTTTACCTTCTCGCCGGTTATTATCTAACCGTTGAGAGGGTAAACTTCAAGAGCAATTAATGATCACGCCGCTCTAAGACAAAACTGCTCAGAACAACGTTTCATCTCATTATTGCCTTTCACTTCGAATTCTCCCTGTCTTCTGAAGAAACTCGCTCTCTTCTGTTCTCTGTTTTCCTGCAACTTCTTCTGTTTTTTCTACCCTATTGCGTTTTCAGGTACGCTTCTTTGCTCTTCCATGGAGGGTTCAAAGCTCCCGGATGTCGCTAATCTTAGGTCGCATATCACTTCTTCTACCATAAATAAACATATTTCTCGGAGGTATCTAGATACTCCGCTTTATCTTATTCGAGCTCCTTTCCAAAATGAAAGGATAGTTCTTCCAAACCCTCCCCCCCTGGTTTGATGGATCCCCAGAGGGGGCGTTGTATAGTCTTTTTTCTCAAACAGAGGGATTTCGGTCTACCTTTCCCTTTTACTCCTTTTTTTGCCGAGGTTTTCCGATACTTCGGAGTAACCCCCCGGATGTTATCCCCAAATTCTATTCTGTTCATGAGTTGTTTCGAATCCATCTGCCGAAGCTGGGGTTTCACACCCACGACCTGTCTGTTCGTCACTTTCTTCCGTCTCGTTAGGGCGGTTCAGAATTTCTATTATTTTCCCCCCGTAGTGGGTTGTAACAGCCCGAAAATCGGACCGCTACCGGCGCTAGGATCCAGATCGGCTTAAGGCCGCCGGGACCCGTAGCAAGCCTGACATGTAACCTGTAAACCTGTTCAATCCCATACATGATCAACAATCATACATAAAAATTAAAAACTTTTCTGGCATTCATTCCTCATACGCCAAACTCAACCTGTGCATGCACTAAACATAGCCATAATCATAAACTTGACCCCTCTGTGGGATCTCATCAATGCCCCAATGGGCGATACATCATAAGTTGAGTTGGTTAAACATAAACATCAATAGACATTAAGATCATGTATCAACAAGGGATTACTATGAACTATGGTCAAGCACACTTCTAAACCTCAATATCATTATACATAACATAACTATTTAACTTTACATCATTATACAATTTACCATGTCCACTATCTATCTATTACAAACATAAGACTTTACTCTTCTTGACTTCTCTGTCTAGCCCGTACCTGCAATCCTGGGGGATTAGGGAAAAGGGGTGAGCTACTAGAGCCCAGTGAGTAGAATAATAGAAAACAACATTTAAAATCTCATGCCATCATGTAATGCAACACATCACAACAAATCACATCTCGGATGGTATTGTCACCAATAGTCCTCTACATTCCAAAGTGCCGGGACGTAGAATGGGTACAACCGGTCTTTCTCTTAACATAACATATCATAACATACCAATGTGCCAGGGACGTAGAATGGGTACAACCTGGACTTTCTCTTACATAGTGCCAGGGACGTAGAATGGGTACAACCTGGACTTCCATACCATATCATGCCGTAGCATCATCATACCATATGAGGACTAAAGGATCATTCAATAACCAATCCACATCAACATCATAAATGCAATGCAACATATTCGTGATTTCTAATGCAAACAACCTAATTCATCACATGGCATTCATGATGCATGAACATGCTCAACTGTATAATTCATTTGCTTTAAAACATAAAGGTTTATTCTACTCACCTCAGGCTAGCTTTGACAAAGACTGATGTAGCTAACTCACTGCTGGGGTCCTCGGTTCCTCGGGTCCGAACCTACACAGGTGGACTCAAATGAGGGACCAAACAACTAGAACATAACTCTAAAAACATCCCCAAAAACCCCCTAAAACACCTCAAAATAATCATGCAAAAACATGCAAAGGAAGGCAGAACAGGGCAGGTTCGGCGGCACCTTCGGCGGCCGAAAGTCCCTCCAGAGCCGAAATCCAGGCAGGTTCGACGGCACCTTCGGCGGCCAAAAGTCCCAGACAGAGACGAAAGTCTCTTTTCGGGGGCAACTTTGGCAGCCGAAAGGCCTGCCTCCCCAGCCATGTTCGGCGGCCGAAAGTTCCTTCGGCTGCCGAACCTGGTTTCTGCCAAAGGGCAGAAAATTGGCTCCTTTAAGCACATTTGCCTCCAAAACTTCCAATCATGCATTTAGCTCAACCAAAACATGCAAATATACATACATTGGCTCCTAGGGGCTTCAAACTAACTTAAACCCCAACCACAACACACAACAACAACACAAATCCAACATACATTGCTCAAAATATAATATTAACTCAAAAACCTAACTATGAGCTAAACATGCATTCTACCCCATAGATCTTGCATAAAACTTACTTTAAACATGAAATGAGCTTAAGATCGGCTCTTACCTCTTGAAGATCGAGAGAGAGACGTCCTAAACTCGGAGGTGGGAGATTTTTGAGTTCTTGAACCTCAAAGCTCCAAAACTTGCTTTAAACTCGAAAATCTTCAAAACAAAGCAAAAACTTGTGAAAATCTTGAAAGATTTGAAGGAAAAACTCAAGGATTGGTGAGGAACGGCGGAGAGCTCACCTTGGCCGACAATGGGGAGAAAAACTCGCCCGTTTTCGGCTAAGGGACCCTTTTATAGTGGCTGGCCAGGCTACGTTCGGGGGCCGAACGTGCCTCCGCATGCATGCCATGTTCGGCGGCCGAACTTGAGGTTCGGCGGCCGAACCTGGACTTTCCTCAACCTATGCCTTCGGGGGCCTAAGGCACACCCGAAATGCCTGCATGTTCGGCGGCTGAACTTGAGGTTCGGCGGCCGAACCTGGATTTTCCTCCAAGGTTGTTTTTATTCAAAAACTCATTTCCTCTTTACTTAAAACCATCAAAAACAATTAAAACATTTTATGAAAACATGTTTCTACCCTACTAGAGGTTTCCGACGTCCGAGATTCCACCGGACGATAGGAATTCTGATACCGGAGTCTAGCCGGGTATTACATGGGTTGTCTCTTTTCACGGGCTACAAGGATTCCATAAAGGGATGGGTTGAGAATTTCCTTGTGGCGGAGCTGAAATTAGAATCCGCCTTATCATGGGAAGTGGATCTAAGTTGGGAGGATGTTCCTCCGGGCTGCAATGACCTGCCCCGGTTGAGCCTTATTGAGCAGGTGGGGTTGCTTCGACTGACTTCTGTTGAAAGGAAGTATGATGTCGAGAAGTGTATGTTCGTGTCTAATCTTAGGGATATCCGGGACACGGGTACAGTGCCTCGTCCAGTAACTCTATTTCTTCTTTGTAAGTGATATTATAAAATGCGCTAATCCTTTATAGTTTCGTGTTTTTGCAGCTTCTGTCGTTGAAATGGAAGAGATCAGGCATCCGAAGAACTTAGTCCTGTCTCGGGATAATATGCATGCAATTTTCGATGCCCTTCGGGCTGGGCGTTCTGTGCCTAAGGTCGCTGCAGAGGTGGCTCAAGTTGCTTCTTCCAAGAAAGTTAGCCGACCTCCTACCAAGGCTTCCTCTCGAGATCCTAAGCTGAGCTTTCGAGGCTCTAAGTCATCTCGGCCATCTAGTCGTGGCAAGTCGGCCTTGACTATTAAGCCTACTGAAGAACCTAAGTCTGCTCAAGCTTCTTCAGAGGGTGTGAGGGGAGTTTCTCTAGCCATTGTGGAGCAGACCGAGGTCGTTGAACAGGCACAGTTGGGTCTTGCTCGTTCTTCTGAAGAGGTGTCAGGGGGAAAACTTAAGTCCCCCATTACCGAGGATGAGGAGGCCCCTGGGAAGGGAAAAGAGATCGTCCTTGTGGAGGATGACGTCTTGGAGGCGCCTGCCAAGGATGCCCCTGCCCCTGTGGGGGTCAGGTCTGAGTCTGGAGACTCCGTAGGGAAAACCGGGGACAAGCGTCCAGCGCCTCATGGAACATCTGCCCCTCCTCCTGCCCAGAAGAAGCCCAGGGTTTCCAAAGGATCTTCTCCTGCCCTTCCTCCTATTGGGAAGGGAAAAATGTTCCTGTTGTACCTCTATTGTCTTCTACTGACAACGACACTCCGAACGTAGCGGACATCACCTCTCAATCTCCGGCCAATGTCGTCGCCGAACTTCTTAGAGAACGGATGTTTGGCGGAGCTACAGAGGCCTCGGATCCACGCCTGCTTGCCCTTACTGGTTTTTTAGCCAGTTCTACCAAGGAGCAAGCATCCTTTCGATCCCGATCTCGTGAAGAGCTCGGGAATACAATCAGGGAGATGCTTTTGATGGTAAATTATTTTTCTCTCTCTTTTGGTCTTCTTTGTTTCTTTCTTTTGATGGTTGTCCTCCCCTACTAGGTGACGGGTCTTTTTATGGAGGTGGACACTCGCGACCACTCCCTCCGGGAGTCCGTGGATCGTCGGATTGAAGAGGCGCGCCTGGAGGAGAATATATCTGCCACCAATGATGCCAGAGGCAATCTTCTAGCTGCCCGGGAACATTCCCAGTCCCTCCAGGTGGAGTTGCACTCTGCGTTGGAGGCCCTTAAAAGAGCTGAAGGCAGAGCGGCTAGGCAGCAGAGCACACCAAATCCCTGGAAGCAGAGTTGTCTCGTACTCGCAGGGTTCTCCAGGAGTCTGACGAGAGGACAGCTGAGGTGGAAGTTCATTGTGTAGAAGTTTTAAAGTAGCTGTCCTCTATGACAGCGGCTCTTCAGGAAAGAGATGAGGCTGTAAGTCAAAGGGATGAAGTCCAGTGCCAATATGAAGCCTTAAAGGCTGATTCTGAAGGACTTCAAGTTCGCCTGAATGAGGTGAATGCTCAGAAGGAGAGGGCCTTAGCTCGGGTGGAAGTCCTTGAGCAGGAGCTGAGCACGAGCTCTAAACGTATCAGAGTCCTGGCTTCATAGGCGGAGGAGTCCCAACTTCACCATCAACAGCTTAACCATGAAGTCAGGACTTTGGAACGTAAATGTTCAGCACTGCTCAAGGTGGTGAAACATGCTGAAGGCAAGGTCCTGCTAGAACGTGAGAGGTTTCTAGCAGAATATCAGGAGTCGAAGAAGCTAAAAAGAAAGATTGAGCAGGCCTGTGAAGCTCACCTTCAGGACTACAAGGATTCTCCTGAGTTGAAGGCATTTATAGCTGAGGCCTGTGAAACACATCTTGACGAATATCTAGCCTCTGCAGACATGAAAGCTGCTGTTCTTCAGAAAGCCTTCCGCATGTATGTAACTGGTTACAATCGCGGTATTAGAGAGGCTAGGCATGCTCCTGATACTCCTCTGGCAAAGCTTCGTATGGCTGAAGTGGACTCTGATGGTGAGCCGGTGTTGTATGGAGAAGATGATTTCCCTATGCCTAGAAGGGACTATCGTGTTGGAGGCCCGTCAGCTGTATCTTCTGAAGAAGAATTCGAGCTGGATGGGGAGGATATGGGAGCCTTTGAGTCTGAAGGAGGCGACCCCGAATCTGAAGGGGAGGACCTCAATCCAGGGTTGGAGATTGCCCCTGTTGTGGATACTGGGACATCTGACCCAAAGGATGCCGGGCTTCCTCCAGATACAGTTGTAAATAAACATAATGTAGGCGAGGATGTTCTTACAAATGTAAGTCCTTTAAGGACTATCTTTCCTTCGACCTCGTCCGATAAGTAGATTGTAACAGCCCTGTGCTCTTAATGAAATTTTAATTGCTTTTTACTTGAACTATTTTTCGCTTTATAATTTATCTCTCCTTCTCGTAACTGTAATGCTTACTGTAACACCCCTTACCCTATCAAAGAGTAGATAGAGCAAGTTTAGCTTTTCTTCTCAAATCTGCATAGGATTTTTGCCTATCTGTTGCAGCTTTCAATCTTTCTTTGATAATCTTCACCTTCTCCTCAGTCTGTCTTACCAACTCTGGACCTACAAGTTTAGCTTCACTAAGTTCTGTCCAGCATAATGGGGTTCTACATTTTCTGCTGAGTGCATCTGCTACCAAATTAGCTTTGCCTGGGTGATAATCTATAATGCAATCATAATCTTTCAGTAACTCTAGCCATCTTCTCTGTCTCAAGTTTAGCTCTTTCTGTGTGGGCAAGTATTTCAGACTTTTATGATCTGTATAAATGTAACATTTCTCACCATATAAGTAATGTCTCCATATCTTTAGTGCAAAAACTATGGCAGCCAGCTCTAGATCATGGGTAGGATAGTTCTTCTCATGTGGCTTCAGTTGTCTAGAAGCATAGGCAATCACTTTGCCTTCTTGCATCAAAACACATCCAAGTCCATTGTGAGAAGCATCACTGTATATTATAAATTCCTTGCCAGAAATAGGTTGTGTAAGTATTGGTGCTTCAGTGAGCATAGTCTTCAATCTGTCAAAGCTTGCATGACATCTATCATCCCACACATACTTAACATTCTTATGTAGTAATTTAGTCAATGGAGCTGCTATAAGTGAAAACCCTTTCACAAACCGTCTGTAGTACCCAGCTAGACCCAAGAAACTCCTGATCTCTACAACATTCTTTGGTGGCTTCCATTCCAGTACAGCTTTAATCTTCTGTGGATCTACCCTGATTCCCTCTGTTGATACAACATGTCCCAAAAATGTTAGTTCATTAAGCCAAAAATCACATTTACTGAACTTAGCATAAAGTTGCTTTTCCCTCAGAGTCTGTAATACTATCCTCAAATGTTTGTCATGGTCTTCCCTAGTTTTCGAGTATACCAGAATATCATCAATGAATACTACAACAAACTGGTCTAAATATGGATGGAAGATACGGTTCATTAGATCCATGAATGATGCAGGTGCATTTGTTAGCCCGAATGGCATAACCAGGAACTCATAATGTCCATATTGTGTCCTGAATGCAGTCTTAGGCACATCTGCCCCTTTAACTCTCAACTGATGGTAACCCGATCTCAAATCTATCTTAGAGAAAATACTGGCCCCTTTCAACTGATCAAACAAATCATCTATTCTGGGCAGTGGATATTTATTCTTTATAGTTACCTTATTCAATTGTCTGTAATCAATGCATAATCGAAGAGATCCATCTTTCTTTTTCACAAACAACACTGGTGCACCCCATGGTGAAACACTAGGTTGAATAAAGCCCTTATCAAGTAATTCTTGTAACTGTATTTTCAACTCTTTCAATTCTGTAGGAGCCATTCTGTACGGAGCAATTGAAATAGGTGCAGTGCCTGGCACAACTTCTATAGCAAAATCCACTTCCCTTTCTGGAGGTAACCCTGGCAACTCTTCAGGAAATACATCTGGAAAATGACATATTGTGGGTAGGTTTGACACACTAGGACCTTCCTTCTTAGTTTCAGTCACACTGGCTAGATAAGCTGTACAGCCTTTTCTAATCAATCTCCTAGCTGTAGTGACAGATATGACATTAGAGAGGTAATCTGACCTCTCACCCACAACTATAACCTCAGAACCCTCTAATGTTTTGAGTGTGACTCGCTTTAACTTACAATCAACTATGACATGATGTCTAGACAACCAATCCATGCCCAAAATCACATCAAACTCTCTAAAAGGTAACTCTATCAAGTCACCTAAAAAGGTATGACCTTGCACACATATAGGACAATCTCTGTAAACTCTATTCACAATCACAAGATGTCCTAAGGGATTGGTCACTGCTATGTCATGCTCTAAAGGTTCTACTTCAATTCCCTTCTCATTATTGATGGGTATGCTGGTGTATGACTGTGTGGAACCAGGATCAATTAATGCATAAATATGTTTGCCAAAGATAGAAAATTTACCAGCAATAACATCTGGTTTGTCCTGGTCTTCCTTTGCACGAATAGCATATGCCCTGGCAGGTGCTCTAGTGTTTGGTCTATCTACTGTCTCTGATACTCTGTGACTCTGAGCACTGCTAGATTCACCTCTACCTCTGCCTCGAGACCCTGTCGGCAAAGATCTCTCTGTCTGTATAGGCTGCACTGACTGGCCTCTAGGACAATCCCTCATAAAGTGGTCTGAGCTTCCACATAGGTAGCAAGCCCCAGTCAATCTCCTACATACTCCACCATGTCTCCTGCCACAATGCTCACATTCTGGTGGCAACCCTCTGCCTGGTCCTCCTGTACTGGATACTGAAGTAGTCTGCTGTCCAGACCTCACTACTGAACTCTGCCCCGGTCTCTGACTCTGCCTAGGTAGTCCTCTCTGCCCTGTCTGCTGAAATTCCCTATGTCTCTTACTACTTGTCTGAGATATAGAGGATTGTCCCTGATACTGGCTCTGGCTCCTTTTCTGTTGCCCTTTTTGCTTTCTACTTTGCTCTTCTTCTTTAATTCGTTCTAGGCTGTGGGCCGTCTCTACTAAAACTGAAAGTTCCTTGATATGCATAGCTATGAGGTACATCCTGATATCAGCATGTAATCCCTGCTCAAAGCGTCTACATCTCTCTTCCTCTGTAGGAACTATCTCCGTGGCATACTTACTAAGTCGGACAAATTCTCGCTCGTACTCAGTTACTGTAAGCCTGCCCTGTCTGAGGTATAAGAACTCCCTCCTTCTCTCCTCTATATATAAGGCCCCAACATACTTCTTTTTAAACTCTGACAAAAAGAATTCCCAAGTCTGGCGCTCTGGTCGAACCATCTGTGTTAAAGTTGTCCACCATCGATACGCTTTTGTCATGAGCTCGTTTCTTAGCTAACTGTCTGAACTTTATGAGAAGTCAGATCATATACCTTCTAACGGTGATTAGTAGGGCTGCCTTTTTGCTTTTAGTTCTGACTTGTCAGGAAATGGAGCTGAGGTCCTTTCTTCCCAAATTGCTCCCTTTACCTCCTCAACCTTTCATTATATGGGTGGTGAGGGGGTAAATCCTTAAACTCTGTATATGCTTGTGTGGGCTTATTTTTTCTTTTCTTCTTGGTTATGAGCACGGTCCTCCATCTTCATTTGCCTTCCTCTATGTTTTCGAGCGTTTTTATGTGGCGAGTCTATCCGAGCTGGGAGCTCGGCTCTTTTCTCTTTACTTGGGCTTTTATACCTATGGCCTGTGATGTTTCTCGTACCCCTAGATGTTTTTCGGGCTATTTGCTGTCTCAACCTCTTTCTAGGCTAGATGAGCCAGCTTAGCGTCAGCGACCATTTCTCAATTTTAGTGCCTCTTGGTTATAGTGTTCCGAACTCCTTCGGGAGGTCGGAATTTGGCCTTTCTTTGGTAGCCTTTGGACTCATCTTTCTTGTGAGGTCGGAACTGTATTTTTATGAATTGTCTCGGCACATGATATGGGGAATTTTTGCTTAAAGATGGTCTTAAGGCCTTCTTCAGCTGTTTTTTACTTTGTTTTCCCGGGAGTTCTTAGGGGATCCCGGTCTTCTTTGTATTTCCGGGAGGATCCCGGTCTTCTTTTTATTTCCGGGATGACCTCGGGGCCTCGCCGGCTGTTTTTGCTCCAGGAGATCTTACGGGATCCTGGTCATTTTTGTATTTCCGGGATGACCTCGGGGCCTCGCCGGTTGTTTTTGCTCCAGGAGATCTTACGGGATCCTGGTCATTTTTGCATTTCCGGGATGACCTCGGGGCCTCGCCGGTTGTTTTTGCTCCAGGAGATCTTACGGGATCCTGGTCATTTTTGTATTTCCGGGATGACCTCGGGGCGTCGCCGGTAGTTTTTGCTCCAGGAGATCTTACGGGATCCTGGTCATTTTCGTATTTCCGGGATGACCTCGGGGCCTCGCCGGTTGTTTTTGCTCCAGGAGATCTTACGGGATCCTGGTCATTTTTGTATTTCCGGGACGACCTCAGGGCCTCGCCGGTTGTTTTTGCTCCAGGAGATCTTACGGGATCCTGATCATTTTCGTATTTCCGGGATGACCTCGGGGCCTCGCCGGTTGTTTTTGCTCCAGGAGATCTTACGGGATCCTGATCATTTTCGTATTTCCGGGATGACCTCGGGGCCTCGCCGGTTGTTTTTGCTCCAGGAGATCTTACGGGATCCTGGTCATTTTCATTCCGGGGTGACCTCGGGGCCCCGCCGGCTGTTTGTGCTCTCAATTTGGTTTGTGGTGTCAGGAAATCTAGGGGATCCTGTACACCTACCTTTCTTTTTCATGGAGGATTATTATTCATGATAATAAAGATAATCTCATTGTGTAAATAACTTGTTTCCTTCATATTTATCATAATACAATGTTTTTCTTTACAACTATATCAGGGGAAATACCTCTTTAGGTGTTGAATATTCCAAGCGTGGGGCTCATGGTTCCCTTGCATATCTTCAATTCGGTATACTCTTGGCCGGACTATTTTTGTTACTTTGAACGGACCCTCCCAGGTCGGTGCTAGCTTACCAGCTGCCGCCCTTTTTCCTGTGGCTTCCAGGTTTCTTAAGGCCAGGTCTCCCACTTTCAAGCTTCTTTCTCTGACCTTTTGGTTGTAGTATCGTGCTGCCCGTTGTTGATAGGCGGCAGTTCGGATTTGAGCTTCTTCCCTGATTTCCTCAAGGGCATCCAGGTTGCTTCTTAGCTTGTCATCGTTAGTGCTCTCGCTAGCAAATTGGACTCGATGAGTAGGAATCTGCAATTCAACTGGGACTACGGCCTCTGTACCATAGGCAAGTGCAAAGGGCGTTTCTTTAGTGGGTGCTCTAGGAGTGGTTCGGAGTGCCCACAGGATGCTGTTGAGTTCTTCTGCCCAATTTGTCTTTGCCCCATCTAGTCGCTTTTTTAATCCTTGTAGGATGGCTCTGTTGGTGACCTCTGTTTGGCCGTTAGTTTGAGGATAAGCCACAGAGGAGAATTTATGCCAGATACCCATGTTCGTTGTGAAAGCTCTGAAGGTGCTGCAATCAAACTGTCTCCCATTATCTGAAATAAGCACTCTGGGTACACCAAATCTGCAGATGATATGCCCCCACACAAAATCTATCATCTTTCGAGCTGTGATTGTGGCTATTGCTTCCGCCTCTGGCCATTTTGAGAAGTACTCTACAGCCACCACTACAAATTTCCTCTGCCCCGTAGTTTTGGGGAAAGGTCCCAGGATGTCAATTCCCCACTGCGAGAAAGGCCATGGACTAGATATGTTGGCTTGAGGAGTGGCTGGAGTTTTGATGGCATTGGCAAATCTCTGGCATACGTCGCACCTTCAGACGAACTCTTCTGCTTCTTTTTTAACAGTGGGCCAATAATACCCTTGCCTGAATACTTTATTAGCTAATGTCCCTCCTCCCTCGTGGGCTCCGCACATGCCTCTATGTATTTCTTCCATCACCTTCGTAGCCTCTTCCGGGCTCACGCATCGGAGCCACGGACTGGACTTTCCTTTTCTGTACAGGGTCCCCCTTATCGCTTGGTAGTTAGCGGCACGAGCTGCTATCTTTTTGGCTTCATCTTTATCCTCGGGGAGTTTACCTTTCTCCAGGTATTCTAAGTAAGGGGTCATCCAAGTCGGGTTCTGTTCCACCTGCAATATCGTGTTAGTTTTATTAAAAGCAGGTGTATGGACATGTTGTATGTACACTTCATCGGGAAGCTGTTCCAATTCTTCTTTGGATAATCGGCTAAGCAGATCTGCTTCCTCATTTTCCTCTCGGGGTATTCTTTGAAACCTGATGGTTACTCCTCGACTTGTGAGCTCGGCTTCTAAAGTTTTTACTTTAGCCAGGTAACTCTGCATAAGGGGGTCTCTAGCCTGATACATCCCTGTTACTTGGTTGATCACCAGCTGAGAGTTGCTGTTTATCTCGAGATCGGTTACTCCCACTTCCAGTGCCACCAACATCCCATTTATCAGGGCTTCATATTCTGCCACATTATTCGAGGCTTTGAACTCTAGACGTAAGGCGTAACATACCTTAAAATCCTCTGGCCCCTTAAGTATTATTTCGGCGCCACTGCCCTCAGTGCCTGATGCTCCGTCTACATACAACTTCCAGTTAAATTCTGGATGATGCTCCCCCTCACGTTCCTGTCCTGCTATCCCTGAGGATGATCCTCCCTGCTCCTCGTTGAATGAGCACTCTGCTATGAAGTCAGCCAAAGCTTGAGATTTTATAGCTGTCCTGGGTCGATATTCTAGACAGTAAGGGCTGATCTCTACGGACCAAGCCAACATCCGACCTGAAGTTTCCGGCCTGCGTAGAATCTTCATTAAGGGTTGGTCTGTCATCACAACTCCTTGGTGGCCTTCCAAGTAAACTTTGAATTTCCGGACTGCTAGCAATAGGGCGTAAGCCATTTTTTCAATGTTCGAATATCTGACCTCGGTATCTCTGAGTACCTTGCTGATGTAAAAAACGGGTTTCTGCTCCCCTTCTTCCACCCTTACTAACACTGCGCTGACTGCTTGTTCTGAGGCTGCCAAGTATATCAAGAGTTCTTCTCCTTTCATAGGACTACTGAGCACGTGGGGCGAGCTGAGATATCTTTTAAGCTCTGCGAAGGCCTTTTGGCAGTCTTCTGTCCATTCAAAGTTTGGCACCTTCCTCAATTTTGTGAAAAATGGTAAGCATTTTTCTGCTGACCTTGACATGAATCGGTTGAGTGCTACTACTCTTCCGGTTAGTCTTTGGACGTCCCTTACACAGGTCGGCTCTGGCATTGTCAATATGGCTTCTACCTTCTCCGGGTTAGGCTCGATGCCTTTTCCGCTCACCATGAATCCCAAGAATTTTCCTCCTCTAATAAAGAAAGCACATTTTGCTGGGTTCAACTTCATTCTGTACTGGTTTAATACCCCGAATACCTCCTTCAAGTCTGCTATGTGCTGCTGGAAATTTGGGCTTTTTACCACCATATCATCTACATAAACTTCTACATTTCTGCCAATCTGGTTTTTGAAGATTTTATTCATCAATCTTTGGTAAGTTGCCCCAACATTCCTTAATCCGAATGGCATAGCTCTGTAGCAATAAGTTCCATCTTCAGTTATAAACGAGGTCTTTTCCTCATCCGACCTTTCCATTGGGATTTGATGATAACCAGACATAGCATCCAAAGAAGACATATAATCAAAACCGGCCGTAGAGTCGACCATTTTATTAATATCAGGAAGTGGATAACAATCTTTAGGGCAGGCCTTATTTAGGTCAGTAAAATCTATCCACATCCTATATTTGCCATTGCTTTTTTGACTAATACAGGATTTGCTAGCCATTGTGGGTACATAACTTCCCTAATAAAGCCTGCCTCCTCGAGTTTCTGCACCTCCTCCCTAGTGGCCTGCTGCTTCTCTCTTCCTACTACTCTCTTCTTCTGCTTTACTGGCTTGGCTTCGGGGAGTACATTCAGTTTGTGTGTCATCACCTTAGGGTCAATTCCAGGCATGTCGGAGGGCTTTCAGGCAAAACTAGACGCATGACCTCGGATCAGAGCCATGACTTCAGCTTTTTGTTCTTCAGTGAGGCCGGCGTTGAGACTGAAGACCTTGTCTGCCTCCGCTTCTGATAGAGGGAAGATCTCCAGCTCCCCCACCGGTTCTGTCCTGGCCTCCGTTTTTTCATCCCGAACCTCTAGAACTTCCGAGTCAAGAGCCTTTTCAGTGGAGCTCGGTTCTGCTACTGTGGCTAAGTATACTGCTCTTGCCTCTTCCTGGCTGCCCCGGACTATTCCCACTCCTTCTTCTGTTGGAAATTTAAGTGCCAAATACCTAATACTGGTGACAGCTTCGAAGTTGAACAGCGCAGGCCTCCCCAGTATCACATTATAGCTTAACAGAAGTTTGACCACTAAAAATACCTCGTGGTGAGTACGAGTTCTGGGTGCTTCACCTAAGGTGAGAGCCAGCTTCACCTTCCCTTCTACGAGCACCGATACTCCTCCGATCCCCTTGATTGGTGCCTGGTCTCGGACCAACTGTTCTTCCGGAATTCCCATCTGCTGAAAAACTCGATATGGTAGCAAGTTGACTTTACTCCCGTCATCCACTAAGACCTTCTTTACCCGATAATTGTGAATGACGGCTTCAATGACGAGCGCGTCATCATGGGGCATCTGAATACCCTGAGCATCTTCTGAAGAGAAGGTGATGGTCATGGGAGAGTGGTCAACGATCTGCATGACCTCGGTACTGCTGGTTTCTCCCTCCCGATTTCTCTTCTTCCCTCGGCGGCCCATCCGTCCTCCCGTTCCTCCAACAATCATGTTGATGGTCCCACTGGATCCATCGTTCACTGGTCCCGTTCCTGTTCTCCTCGGCACCTGAACCGCCGGACTGGATTGAGGCCTTTGTCCCTCTGATTTCTTTATAAAGTTCTTGAGGTGCCCCCTCTTTATTAACCTCTCGATCTCTGCTATCAACTGGAAGCAGTTGTTGGTATCGTGGCCATGCGTCCGATGATGCTGACAATATTTGTCAGGATTCCGTTGGTCTGCTTCCGACTTCATAGGTTTGGGCCACTGGAGGAATTCCTTATCTTGGACAGCCATGAGCACCTCGGCTCTGGACGCATTTAGTGGAGTTGGCTTCTCTTGGACCCAAGGGGGAGGCAATCTTGACTCAGGGACCCATGGAGGGGGAGGCCTTTGATCCCTTCGCTCCCAGGCCTGCTTGTACGGCTCGGGTCTCTTGCCGTGTTTCTTTTCATGTTTCTCCGGCCTCCTTTCTTCTGAGGCTTTTTCTTTTCCTGTCATCCTTTTGGCAAATCGGCTTGTTACTAAGGCGTCATCCTGCCTTATATACTTCTCCGCTCTCTGCATCAGCTCGGCCAGGGAGGTCGGAGGCTTCCTGCTTAGGAACCGAAGAACTCGGCAGAGGTCGTTCCCTTTTGCATTGCCTCTACTGCCCTTCCTTCATCGAGATCAGGAATCTGCAGGGCCTCCGTATTGAAACGAGCGACATACTCTCGGAGTGATTCACCCTCTCTCTGTCTTACTGTCTCCAAGTAGCTCGTCTTCCTCTCTGCTTGCACCCCGGCTATGAATCGACTGATGAAGCGAATGACTAGGTCTCCGAAACTTCTAATACTTCCGGTCTCAAGGCTGTTGAACCACGCCCGCGCTGGTCCCGAGAGCGTCGTTGGGAATACTTTACACATTAAGGCATCTGACAGAGTTTGCAACTCCATGAAGGTCTTATAGTTCATGACGTGCTCCCTCGGGTTACCAGTTCCATCATAAGCCGCCATTGATGGCATCATAAACTTCTTAGGGACAGTCTCTTGCTGTACCCACTTTGAGAAAGGGGAAGAAGTAGGCAAAGAGGTTTGGCTTTGGTCTTTCTTACCTAGCTCGGCTAGGAGCTGTTCTCTCAATTTCTTCAACTTTTGGTCCACCTTCTCATCTTCTGGGCTGGGTTTTTTCTCCAGGTGGTACTCCTCCTCCTCTGCTTCAGTTCCCGTCCACCCAGTTATTTCGGCGGAATAGTTATCCACCTCCTCATTTTCTATCATCTCTCTCGCCCTCCTCGCATGGATTCGGGCCTCCGGTCCTTCCTCTTCGCCGGCTTTTCTTCCTCTTTCTTCAGTATCGCGGCTGCTGGTTTGAAGACGGTCAGGTGCAGGTCGGGGGTCATTGGTCTGAGGTTCCTCTACAACCGGGAGTGTATTTACTGGGGTGTTGAGGCCTCTCTATTGCATTATCTGCCCCAACCAGTGGGCGGTATTCTGTAACTAGAAAGCCATGTTTTGAAGATCCTGGTTAGACAAGGTAACAGCGGGAGTATTCCCTGCCAAACTTGGCGAGGGATTAAGAGGAACAGGTGTTTGGTTGTTTAATGTCGCAGGACTAGAAAAGGAGAATTGTTGCCCCTCTTGGGCAGAGCTTAGGTCATTTGGGACGTTAAGGTTACTTTCTTGGTGATTAGCCATCGTGGATCTCAGTGGGTTTTGTTAAGAGTGAAAACTCCGGTGATGAAAAGATCTTCGTCGTTTCCCACAGACGGCGCCAATTGATGATCTGAGATCCAATAGAATAGGGTTTTACAAGGGTTTTGGTATTGAAGAATAAAGCTTGGTCCATCTCTCTAGAGGGGTATCCCTTTTATCCTTTCGTCTGCTTGCTGGTGACGTACAACGGCTCTCCTATGATTGGGCCACGCGTCTCTGCCATACAGATATGGGCGTACGAGGATATCAGGTGCCTGCTCCATGCGTAACGGCCTCTGATTCTTCCCCGTGCGTACGCTCGAGCGGATCTGCCAGGCTGTATGACGAGTCTCATTCTAGATCCTGGGCTGGGCCGAGAGCTGGGCTGGACGCGGAACCCAGGAGGAGAAGGAATCCGTGGGGAGGTTATACGGGCTGGGCCGATCTCGATGAGGAAGAATCTGGTGGAGTCCGGTCTCAGGGGTCTGATGATCTGGGCTTGTTTTGAGAGGGCGTGCGGGCCTTCCTTTCATGGGTCGTGGCCGTAATCTAGGCCCAGGAATGGGGGTAGGGAAATCCAGCGGTCATCAACTTCCATTATTTTGAAAACCAATTTCCTAAACAAAAGGTCAGGGTTTTAATTATTTTTTTAAGATTTTTTTTGAAAATGAAAATTGAAAAGTAAAACTGGAAATTTTTCAAACAAAATAAATTATCACTAGAATAAATTGAGTACAATTATTTTTATGGTTGAAATTTATCTACATAAGAATACATACATACATTAATAATATAGTATTAAAATAATATTTTTATTACAAAACACCGTAGAGCTTGTTTTACAATATTATATATAATTTTTTAATTTTTAATTAATAAATGTATAAATTATACTAAGATATTTTCCTTCTTTGGATAATGAAAGATTTTGTTTTTCTTCCGAAGATGGAAGAAAAGTATTTGCTGTTGGAACCATTGAGCATGACATGCAATTCTTAATGAGAAAAGAATCTTAAACTAAATGACAAATCTAAGGTTGAGTGGCAGGGCTATTGCTTGCAACCTAAATTTTATTTTTTAAATAGAATAAATTAAATATAAATTTATTCATAAAATATCTCTAAATTTTTATAAAAATTTAAAAGGTTAATTTTTTATTAGCCTAATTAAATATAATTTAGTACATCTAAATATAATAAATTAAAATTATATTTTTATTAAAATTTAATAATAATTAAATTAAAATTAATTTATTATAATATAATTATATTAAATTTAAATTTATTAAAAATATAATTTAACCTTCTAAATATATAAATATCATATCCATCGATCCTTAAAATAATTTAAAATAAAATGAGTCTAATAAAAACTCAATATTATATGAGAACGAGTTTAGTAGAAATTTTTATATATTGATATTTATATATAATTTGTTAAAATATGTAAATAAATGTAAAAATTATATAAATATTTAATTTAATAGCCTTAAAACTTATCTTCCTGTGAAGTTGAGCTGTTTTGGAGCTGTTTTAGAGTCTAAAATAATTTAATAATATTATAAAGTGAAATGCATAAAAAAAAAGTATATTGTGATTTTTAAAATATGTAATTTATTTTAAGTTATATAATTCAATTTTGTATCAAAATAGTATAATGCAATATTATCTTGTTAGCAAATAGTGATAATTTCTAAACTTTATATGGATGTAAAAATTATATTACGGTGTTGTCCCAAGATAAGTGACCAAGAGGTGAGTGAATGGATCACTTTGTCAATTTTGCAGCCCTTACTCAAAATTTTAATGAAAAATTGTGACTACTAATTTTGAGTAAAAAAAAAAGGTGATGGATTCAAATAAGCGTTTCAAATGTTTTCTTGAAAGATTTTGAAAAATGCTTACCAAGTAAACTAGTAAACAACGGAAACAATTAAAGGAAAGCAAAGATTAAAAATAATAAGCTAATTTTATCAAATTTTTATTAGCAGTAATTCTAATTTACGGACAGATATCTCAAATTAATAAGAAAAGTTTAAAAGTAAAAAGATAAGGGAGAAAAAAAAAATCAAACATAGAGATTTTAAGTGATTTGGTAAATTTAATCTACATCCACTCTCTCAAGGCTCTCTCTTGAATTTTCACTCCACTAAATCTCTTTTTAGCATGTAAGAGAACAGTCTTTCATAGAACTAGCAAGCTTTTCAGGTGTTTGTAGACCTTTACACGTTTGATTCACGCTCAAACTCTCACTTAAACTTTAACAGGTGCTTAAGATTTCTATCAAGTGACCACACACTTGAACAACCTTATATAGATTTTGATTAGGAAGAAAGACATTTTCAACAACTCTTATCAGATACAGCAGAAATGCTATTAAGATGAGAGATAGTATATTTGCCAACGAAGATAAGATGTAAGAATAAAAAGCTTTTAATGCAAATATATTAAATGCTCTCAAGAATTTTGTACTTTCATTACATATTTATGAAGAGTTTTAAACTCTTAAACAAATGTATGAAAAACTTGTTTTTCTTAATTGCAGAGATAGCTTAACAATAATAATTTTGAAAAGATTAGCTGTTAAATCGTTTAAAAATCGTGCAAACTGAAATCAACAGTTTGAAAGTAGTTAACTAAAAATAAACACAGATAGAAATTAGATATTTAAATTTAAACTGTTTTCAAAATTAGATGTCTAATTTTAGCTTTTCAGGACAGTTTAGAAAAAGATATTTTCTTTGCTTTTCAAGAAATAAAATGAGATGGTAGCTCGTCTGGAAAAATATTGAGAAATTCTCTAACCACGAGCACTGAAATTGGTTTCCTAACCTGACCATTAATGTAACGACCCGAAAATCGGACCGCTACCGGCGCTAGGATCCAGGTCGGCTTAAGGCCGCCGGGACCCGTAGCAAGCCTGACATGCAACCTGTAAACCTGTTTAATCCCATACATGATCAACAACATACATAAAAGTTAAAACTTTTCTTTCATTCATACACCAAACTCAACCTGTACATGCATTGAACATAATCATAAACATGATCCCTCTGTGGGATCTCATCAATGCCCCAATGGGCGATACAACATATGTTGAGTTGGTTTACATAAACATCATAAAAGATCTAGGATCATGCATTAAAAGGGATACCTTACATATAGGTCAAGCTCAACCTCTAATCCTCAATATCATTACATTACATAACTATTCATAACTTTACATTTTATCATGTCCACATTCTATCTATTACATACAACTGACTTCAATACTCTTGCTGACCTCCTGGTCTACCCTGTACCTGCAAACCTGGGGAATTTGGGAAAGGAGTGAGCTACTAGAGCCCAGTGAGCAGAAATATAATAACAATTTAAAACACATGCTATCATGTAATGCATCACATCACAACCATATCACATCAAGGATGGACTTGTCACCAAGGGTCCTCTACATAGTCCAACTGTGCCAGGGGCGTAGTGCAGGCCACACCTGGTCTTTCTCTTACATAAAACATAACATACATGTCCAACTGTGCCGGGGGCGCAGTGCAGGCCACACCCGGTCTTTTCCTTACATAGTGCCAGGGGCGTAGTGTAGGCCACACCTGGTCTTACATATCATATCACATCTCATCATACTGAGGACCAATGGGTCATCCAACATCCATCCACAACAACATCAAGATATGCAATGCAACATATTCGTGAATTCTAATGCAAACACCCTAAAATATCACATGGCATTTTATGATGGATGATTCATGCTAAAACTTTCATTTATTTAAAATATAAGAGTTTATTCTACTCACCTCTGGCTAGCTCTGACACTGACTGAAGCAACTGACTCACTGCTGAGGTCCTCGGTTCCTCGGGTCCGAACCTACACAGGTGGACTCAAATGAGGGACCAACATACTATAACATGACTCTGAAAACATCCCCCAAAAACCCTCTAAAACACCTCAGAACATCCATGCAAAAACATGCAAAGGAAGGCTGGACAGGGCACTTTCGGCGGCAGGTTCGGCGGCCGAAAGTCCCTCCAAAGCCGAAAGTCCGGCAGGTTCGGCGGCATCTTCGGCGGCCAAAACTCCCAGACAGAGGCGAAACTCATGCATGTTCGGCGGCACTTTCGGCGGCCGAAACTCCCAGACAGAGACGAAAGTCTCCTTTCGGGGGCAAGCTTCGGCAGCCGAAGGCTGCTTCCACAAGCATGTTCGGCGGCCGAAAGTTCCTTCGGCTGCCGAACCTGGTTTCTCCCTTAGTGGCAGAAACTCAGCTCTTCTATGCATATACGCCTCCCATTCCATCCAAACATGCATAAACCTATTCTACAACACACATACACAAGTATACAAGCTCCTAGGGGCTTCAAACTATCTAAAACCCCATCTATAACACATCAACATGCATTTGCAAGCCACATTGTTCAAAAACACAACATAAACTCATAAACCTAACCATAAGCTAAACATGCATTCTACCCCATAGATCTTCATAAAACTTACTTAAAACATGCAATGAGCTTAAGATCGGCTCTTACCTCTTGAAGATAGAGAGAGAGACAACCTAATCTTGGAGATGGGAGATTTTCAACTTCCTTGGGTCTCCAAGCTCAAAACTTACTCAAAACTTGAAAATCTTCAAAACAAGATGAAAACTTGTAAAAATCGTGAAAGATTTGAAGGAAGAACTCAAAGATTGGTGAGGGACGGCGGAGAGCTCACCTTGGCCGAAAATGGGGAGAAAAGCTTGCCCATTTCGGCTAAGGGACCCTTTTATAGTGGCTGGCCAGGCCACGTTCGGGGGCCGAACGTGCCTCCGCATGCATGCCATGTTCGGCGGCCGAACTTGAGGTTCGACGGCCGAACCTGGACTTCCCTCACTTATGCCTTCGAGGGCCTAAGGCACACCCGAAATGCCTGCATGTTCGGCGGCCGAACCTGGGTTTTCCTCCAAGGTTATTTTCATACAAAACTCATTTTCCTTTTTACTTAAAATCATCAAATACATTAAAACATTTTATGAAAACATGTTTCTACCCTACTAGAGGCTTCCGACATCCGAGATTCCACCGGACGGTAGGAATTCCGATACCGGAGTCTAGCCGGGTATTACATTCTCCCCGGGTATTACATTCTCCCCCCCTTAAGAACATTCGTCCCCGAATGTTCCTCAACTAGCACATGCAAGGCATACAACATATCATACACATAAAACACATGAAACATATAAGAAACTAACCTTAGAAAAGATAAGGGTATTGCTGGAGCATGGACTCTCGTGTCTCCCAAGTGCATTCTTCCAAATTATGGTGGTTCCACAGGACTTTCACCATCGGGATTTCCTTGTTTCTTAGCTTTCTGATCTGGGTGTCTATGATCCGTATTGGCTGTTCAACATAGGTGAGATCCTCTTGGACCTCCACATCAGGCTCACTAAGAACCTTGCTCGGATCTAACACAAACTTCCTCAACATTGAAACATGGAAAACCGGATGGATTCTTTCCATTGAAGTAGGTAAATCCAGCTTGTACGACACATTCCCAATCTTTTGCAAGATTTCAAAGGGTTCGATGTACCGTGGAGCCAGTTTACCTTTCTTTCCGAACCGAACCACTCCTTTCATTGGAGACACCTTGAGCAATACCAGATCCCCCTCCTGAAACTCTACCTGTCTTCTGCGGAGGTCTGCATAACTCTTCTGTCTGCTTGCAGCAGTCTTGATCCTTTCTCTGATTATGGGTACTACCCTGCTGGTAATCTCTACTAGCTCAGGCCCTGCCAAGGCCTTTTCTCCAACTTCTTCCCAGCAAACAGGTGATCTGCACTTCCTCCCATACAAAGCTTCATATGGAGTCATCCCAATGCTAGCATGATGGCTGTTATTGTAGGCAAACTCCACCAAGGGTAGATGCTGCCTCCAAGAACCGCCAAAGTCCAGCACACACATTCTAAGCATATCCTCTATGGTCTGGATGGTCCTTTCTGATTGTCCGTCCGTCTGTGGATGGAAAGTAGTGCTAAAACCCAACCTGGTACCCATGGCGTTCTGCAGACTCCGCCAAAATCTGGAGGTGAACTGGGGCCCTCTATCGGACACTATCAAAACAGGAACCCCATGCAGTCTGACGATCTCATCGACATACACCTGCGCCAACTTGTCCACAGAATAGCCACTCCTGACAGGGATGAAGTGAGCAGATTTGGTGAGTCTATCCATAATCACCCATATGGATTCCAATCTGTTGGACGTCGCCGGTAACCCCACTACGAAGTCCATAGCTATATTTTCCCATTTCCACTCTGGAATAGGTAGCGGGTTAAGCATTCCAGCCGGCTTCTGATGTTCCAGCTTCACCCTCTGACACACTTCGCAGGCTGACACAAACTGTGCCACTTCTTTCTTCATAGCTGGCCACCAATAAACCTTCTTCAGATCTTGGTACATCTTGGTGGCTCCGGGGTGAACGCTGTATCTTGCATTATGAGCCTCTCTCATAATGTCTCCTTTTAGCCCTATGTCATCTGGTACACATAGTCTGCTCCCATAGCGGAGGATCCCTTTGCTGTCGAATTTGAACTCACTATCTTTGCCTGACTGAACAGTCCTGGCAATCTTCACTAACTCTGGGTCCTCATGCTGTTTCTGAGCCACTTGCTCCAGAAACACGGGTGCCACTCTCATCTGGGCTACCAAAGCACCTGTACCAGACAACTCCAACTGTAGACCTTCATCAACGAGCTTGTAAAACTCCTTCACTACTGGCCTCCTCTCTGCCGATATGTGGGATAAACTGCCTAGTGACTTCCGGCTTAGGGCGTCTGCCACAACATTCGCCTTACCCTGATGATACTGAATCTTGCAATCATAGTCACTCAGCAGCTCCACCCATCTTCTCTGTCTCAAGTTCAAATCTCTTTGACTCAGGATGTACTGTAGGCTCTTATGATCCGTGAAGATCTCACATTTAACCCCATAGAGGTAGTGCCTCCACATCTTGAGTGCAAAGATTACTGCTGCCATCTCCAGGTCATGTGTGGGGTAATTCAACTCATGCTTCTTCAGCTGTCTAGAAGCATAAGCAATTACCCTTTCATTCTGCATTAACACACAACCCAGTCCCACACGGGACGCATCATAGAAAACTGTGAAATCCTCATTGCTAGCTGGCAAAGCTAACACTGGTGCTGACGTTAACCTCTTCTTGAGCTCTTCAAAACTCTCTTCGCACTGGTCAGTCCACACAAACTTCTGATTCTTCCTGGTTAGTCTGGCCAGAGGAGCTGCAATCTTTGAGAAGTCCTGAACGAACCTCCTGTAGTAACCTGCCAAACCCAAGAAACTTCTAATCTCTGTCACTGAAGTGGGTCTAGGCCAGTTAGCCACAGCTTCTACCTTCTTGGGGTCCACCTCTATCCCATTTTCTATCACAACGTGCCCCAAGAATGAAATGCTCCTCAGCCATAACTCACACTTGGAGAACTTGGCATACAAGCGATGCTCCCTCAAGGTCTGTAGAACTATCCTCAGATGATGGGCATGCTCCTCTGCATTCCTGGAATACACCAAGATATCATCTATGAAGACAATAACGAAGTGATCCAGGTACTGGCTAAACACTCTGTTCATGAGATCCATGAATGTTGCAGGGGCGTTGGTTAACCCGAACGGCATTACAAGGAACTCAAAATGCCCATATCTGGTCCTGAAAGCTGTCTTTGGCACATCTTCCTCTCTGATCCTCAGCTGATGATACCCGGACCTCAGATCTATTTTGGAAAAACAACCCGCTCCTGCTAGCTAGTCGAATAGATCATCGATCCTTGGCAAAGGGTACCTATTCTTGGTAGTGACTTTGTTCAACTGCCTGTAGTCGATACAAAGTCTAAGGGATCCATCCTTCTTTCTGACAAACAAGACTGGAGCACCCCAGGGTGAGGTACTAGGTCGGATGAAGCCCTTGTCTACCAGCTCTTGTAACTGTTCTTTCAACTCTTTCAATTCTGCTGGTGCCATCCTGTAAGGAGGGATAGAGATCGGTCGGGTTCCAGGCATCAGTTCTATCTCGAACTCTATCTCCCTAACAGGTGGTAAACCTGGTAGCTCGTCTGGGAACACATCCAAAAACTCTCTGACCACCGGCACCGAGGCGGGCTCTCTAACCTGACTGCTAAGCTCTCTCACATGAGCCAAATACCCCTGACATCCCCTCCTAAGCAACCTACGAGCCTGAAGAGCTGATATCAGACCTCTAGGTGTACCCCTCCTGTCTCCTCTGAAGACGACTTCTGACCCATCCTGACCTCTGAACCTGACTACCTTGTCCCTGCAGTCCAAGGTAGCACCATGGGTAGATAACCAGTCCATCCCTAGAATGACGTCAAAATCTGTCAAGTCTAGAACCACAAGGTCGGCGGACAAGCATCTTCCCTCAACAAACACAGGACTACACTGGCAGACTGACTCTACCACTGATGGATCATACTTGGGTCCACTGACCCAGAGAGGACACTCTAACCCAGAGATCATCAATCCCAACCTCTCAATGGCTTTCGGTGCAATAAAAGAATGAGATGCACCAGGGTCCATCAAGGCATACACATCTGAACAACCAATGACTAAGTTACCTGCCACCACGGTGTTAGATGCATCTGCCTCCTGCTGTGTCATTGTGAAGATCCGTGCTGGAGCTGATGGACCTTCACCTCTGAAACCCGCTGAAGAAGAGGCTGCCCCTCTCCCTCTACCTCTGCCACTGGCCTGAGTCGTGGCTGGAGCTGCTGGCTGCGCTACACTACCTGAAACTGTCTGCTGGGACTGTGCCACCGGGGCTGCTCTTGGACATTCTCGAGACATATGCCCCTCCTGACCACATCTGTAACAGACTGTCGTCCCAAACCGACATACTCCCCTGTGTGGCTTACCACACCTTGCACAAACTGCATTATCCGCACCAGAGCTTGAGCCACCTCCAAATCTCAGACTGGACTTAACCTTGTGCCAGAACTTGTTCTTCTTGGACTTCCTAGAGCCTCTGTCCCACTTTTTACTACCTGAAGCTGCTGCACTCAGAGAAGAAGAGCCTGGGGTCTTAGAACCAGAAGGCTGTGCCACTGACTGCTTGACTTTCCCCTCGATGATAGCACTAGCCTCCATCCTCCTAGCCATATCCACTATGGCATGGAAGCTCTCCCTATCTGCGGACTGAATCAAGGAGGAATACCTAGAGTGAAGTTTCATGATATACCTCCTTGACTTCTTCTGGTCTGTGTCAAGAGTTTGCCCTACAAACGGCAACAGCTCCAAGAATCTGTCGGTGTACTCCTCTACACTCATTTCCTCTGTCTGCCTTAACTGTTCAAACTCAATCATCTTCAATTCTCTTGAACTGTCAGGAAAAGTCCATCCTGCAAATTCATTTGCAAACTCCTCCTATGATAGGCTGTCCAACCTCGGGCTCACATAGTCCTTAAACCACTCACGGGCCTTTTTGCATTTTAATGTGAACCCAACCATTTGAATGGCTCTACTGTCATCTGCCCCTATCTCATCTGTAATTGTTTTGACCCTCTCAAGGTACACAAACGGGTCATCTCCGGTTTCAAACTGGGGAGCACCCAGCTTCATATAGTCGGTCATCTTGACCTTGCTCCCACCAGATGAGCTAGGCTTAGGCATATGGGTTGTTGGAACTGTGGGTTCTGCTGATGGTGGAGGAGGTGCAACATTTTCTGAGGTAGGGTTTGCTGGATTTGGATAGTAAGGTGGGGGTGGATACATTGGGTATTGTGAATATGGTGGGTAGTAGGGTGGGTATGGCATCTGTGTGGGATAAGGGGTGAAGCTAGGATAATCCGATGTACCTCCCATCGAATACCCGGGATTTTGTGAGAAGTGTGGGTAGTGGGGTGGCTGAATAAATCCCGAGGCCTGAGTGCCTCCTTGGGACTCTGCCATTCCCTCTTCTGACATGCTAACTCCCAGACTGCCATCCCTCCTCTGCTCTACATCCATATCATCCCCCATGTCCTCTGACATTCCTCCCTGAACTGTTCCCCTCACTGATTTGCTTCTACCCAGATCCAGAGACCTTCTAGGGTCTCTTACTGCTCTTTCTCTGTTAGACCTACTAGACATTGCCCTAGGCAATGTAGGAGGACGGGCGCTCGTGCCCTCATCCTCAGGTGGCACTCCAGTCAATCGTGCAGATCGACGAGTTCCTCTCATCCTGTTTTCTGAAAAACAGTACACATTACATAAACGTTGGCATCATATGGTTCATGTGGGCACACATGAACCCGCATCACATACATATCATTCACATCATAGCATTAATGCACATGTATATAATCATGGCATTTCACATCATCATACAAGACAGGACTCCACATCCTATCCTAGTGGACATGACCTTTCCTATTGTGCTTGACCTTCTATAACATCTATGAGCCCGACACTCTAGGTCCGATCATATGAACCTAGGGCTCTGATACCATTCTGTAACGACCCAAAAATCGGACCGCTACCGGCGCTAGGATCCAGGTCGGCTTAAGGCCGCCGGGACCCGTAGCAAGCCTGACATGCAACCTGTAAACCTGTTTAATCCCATACATGATCAACAACATACATAAAATTTAAAACTTTTCTTTCATTCATACACCAAACTCAACCTGTACATGCATTGAACATAATCATAAACATGATCCCTCTGTGGGATCTCATCAATGCCCCAATGGGCGATACAACATATGTTGAGTTGGTTTACATAAACATCATAAAAGATCTAGGATCATGCATTAAAAGGGATACCTTACATATAGGTCAAGCTCAACCTCTAATCCTCAATATCATTACATTACATAACTATTCATAACTTTACATTTTATCATGTCCACATTCTATCTATTACATACAACTGACTTCAATACTCTTGCTGACCTCCTGGTCTACCCTGTACCTGCAAACCTGGGGAATTTGGGAAAGGAGTGAGCTACTAGAGCCCAGTGAGCAGAAATATAATAACAATTTAAAACACATGCTATCATGTAATGCATCACATCACAACCATATCACATCAAGGATGGACTTGTCACCAAGGGTCCTCTACATAGTCCAACTGTGCCAGGGGCGTAGTGCAGGCCACACCTGGTCTTTCTCTTACATAAAACATAACATACATGTCCAACTGTGCCGGGGGCGTAGTACAGGCCACACCCGGTCTTTTCCTTACATAGTGCCAGGGGCGTAGTGCAGGCCACACCTGGTCTTACATATCATATCACATCTCATCATACTGAGGACCAATGGGTCATCCAACATCCATCCACAACAACATCAAGATATGCAATGCAACATATTCGTGAATTCTAATGCAAACACCCTAAAATATCACATGGCATTTTATGATGGATGATTCATGCTAAAACTTTCATTTATTTAAAACATAAGAGTTTATTCTACTCACCTCTGGCTAGCTCTGACACTGACTGAAGCAGCTGACTCACTGCTGAGGTCCTCGGTTCCTCGGGTCTGAACCTACACAGGTGGACTCAAATGAGGGACCAACATACTATAACATGACTCTGAAAACATCCCCCAAAAACCCTCTAAAACACCTCAGAACATCCATGCAAAAACATGCAAAGGAAGGCTGGACAGGGCACTTTCGGCGGCAGGTTCGACGGCCGAAAGTCCCTCCAGAGCCGAAAGTCAGGCAGGTTCGGCGGCACCTTCGGCGGCCGAAACTCCCAGACAGAGGCGAAACTCATGCATGTTCGGCGGCACTTTCGGCGGCCGAAACTCCCAGACAGAGACGAAAGTCTCCTTTCGGGGGCAAGCTTCAGCAGCCGAAGGCTGCTTCCACAAGCATGTTCGGCGGCCGAAAGTTCCTTCGGCTGCCGAACCTGGTTTCTCCCTTAGGGCAGAAACTCAGCTCTTCTATGCATATACGCCTCCCATTCCATCCAAACATGCATAAACCTATTCTACAACACACATACACAAGTATACAAGCTCCTAGGGGCTTCAAACTATCTAAAACTCCATCTACAACACATCAACATGCATTTGCAAGCCACATTGTTCAAAAACACAACATAAACTCATAAACCTAACCATAAGCTAAACATGCATTCTACCCCATAGATCTTCATAAAACATACTTAAAACATGCAATGAGTTTAAGATCGGCTCTTACCTCTTGAAGATAGAGAGAGAGACGACCTAATCTTGGAGATGGGAGATTTTCAACTTCCTTGGGTCTCCAAGCTCAAAACTTACTCAAAACTTGAAAATCTTCAAAACAAGATGAAAACTTGTAAAAATCGTGAAAGATTTGAAGGAAGAACTCAAAGATTGGTGAGGGACGGCGGAGAGCTCACCTTGGCCGAAAATGGGGAGAAAAGCTCACCCATTTCGGCTAAGGGAACCTTTTATAGTGGCTGGTCAGGCCACGTTCGGGGGCCGAACGTGCCTCCGCATGCATGCCATGTTCGGCGGCCGAACTTGAGGTTCGGCGGCCGAACCTGGACTTCCCTCACTTATGCCTTCGGGGGCCTAAGGCACACCCGAAATGCCTGCATGTTCGGCGGTCGAACTTGAGGTTCGGCGGCCGAACCTGGGTTTTCCTCCAAGGTTATTTTCATACAAAACTCATTTTCCTTTTTACTTAAAATCATCAAATACATTAAAACATTTTATGAAAATATGTTTCTACCCTACTAGAGGCTTCCGACATTCGAGATTCCACCGGACGGTAGGAATTCCGATACCGGAGTCTAGCCGGGTATTACAATTAAATTCTCTAACATGAGCAAGAAACTCCTGACAACCCCTCCAAAGCAAGCTATGCGCCTACAGGGCAGATATCAAACCTCTAGGTATACCTAACGTGTCTCCTCAAAAGACGACCTCCGATCTATCTTGTTCTTTGAACCTAACTACCTTGTCTCTACAGCCCAAGGTAGCATTATGAGTAGAGAGCCAATCCATCCCTAGAATGACATCAAAATCAGTCAAATCTAAAACCACAAGATCAGTTGGAAGGCACCTATCCTAAACTATAACTGGACTGAACTGACAGACTGACTCTGCCACAGATGGATCACACTTGGGCCCACTGACCCAAAAAGGACACTCTAGCCTAGAAGCTATCGAATCCAAACTGTCTACGGCTCTCAGAGAAATAAAGAAATGAGAGGCACCGGGGTCCATAAGAGCATACACATCAGAATACCCAATAGTGAGTTTATTTGACACCACTGTGTTTGATGTGTTGGCTTCCTGCTGTGTCATGGTGAAGATCCGTGCTGGAGCTGAAGGACCTTCTCCTTGGAAACCTGCCGAAGAAGAGACTGTCTCTCTCCCTCTACCTCGCCCTCTGCCCTGTGATGTGGGCAAAGCTGTTGGCTGAGCCAAGCTGCCAGAAGCCATCTGTTGGGACTGTGCCATCCTAGTTGCATTGGACACTCACGTGCCATGTGTCCCTATTGTCCACATCTGTAACAAGCTGTAGTCCTAAATCGACAAAACTCTTTGTGCGGCTTAGCACACCTCACACATCCAGAGCTATCCGAACCAGAGCTTGAACCACTACCAATTCCCATACCAGACTTCAACCTGTTCCAGAACTTGTTCTTCTTAGTCTTCTTAGTGGATCTACTCCACTTTTTATTTCTTGTGGTAGCTGCACTCAGAGAAGGGAGATCAAACTTTCCTGTACTCGAGGTTTTGGAACCCGATGATTGTGCCACCTGCTGCTTCACTGTTCCCTTTATGATAGTACTAGCCTCCATCTTTCTAGCTACATCCACTATAGTGTGGAAACTCTCTCTCTCTGCTGCTAAAATCAAGGAGGAATACCTAGAGTAGAGTCTCATGGTATATCTCCTAGCCTTCTTCTAGTCAGTGTCATAAGCTTGTCCCATATACTGAAGCAACTCCAGAAACTTATCTGTGTACTCATCTACACTCATTTCTTCAGTTTGCCTTAACTACTCAAACTCTATCACCTTTCAACTCCCTTGAACTGTCTAGAAAAGCCCACCCTGCAAACTCATTTGCAAACTACTCCCAGGATAAGCCATCCAGCTTTGGTTCCACATAATTCTTGAACCACTCCTTTGCCTTTTTGCACTTTAGAGTGAACCCCGCCATCTGAATGGCTCTGCTGTCGCTAGCCCCTAACTCATTAGTTATCATTTTCACTGCTTTAATATACTTGAATGGGTCATCACCCTCTTTATACTTAGGAGTATCCAACTTCAAGTAATTTGTCATTTTTACCTTGCTCTCTATTGATGGGTTAGATTTGGGTGGTTGAGTTTCATGAATTACTGATTCTGCTAGTGGAGGAGTAGGTGGTGCAACACTCCCTGAGTTAGGGTTTGCCAGATTCTGGTAATGGGGTGGAGGTGAAAACATAGGGTAGGATGGATATGGTGGGTAGTAGGGAGGATAAGGCATGTATGAAGGGTATGGGTGGTAGCTAGAGTAATTCGATGTACCTCCCATCGGATACCCGGGTCCTTGTGGGTAGGGTTAGTACTGAGGTGGATAGGTAGGTCTTGAGGCCTGAGCGCCTCCTGTTCCTCCTTCAGACTCTCCCACACCCTCTCTTTCAAAGCTCATACCCAAATTTTCATCTCTCCTCTGATCATCACCTACTGTTTCCCTGACATCTGTAGACATCGTACTCAGATATGTTCTCCTTCTATTTACATCAAAAGACCTTTTAGGGTCCCTTGATGTTTCACCCCTGTTATTTCTACTTGACCGCGCTCTTGATCAAGCAGCAGGAGGAAGGATATCTATACCCTTACTTTCAGGTGGGACTCTAATCAATCGTGCAGATCGACATGAGCCATACATCCTGTTTTTTAAAAAACAACATTTAAACATATAGGCATTAGCATCATATGGTTCATATGGGTACATATGAACCCACATCATACATAATATATCATCAATGCACATATATATAGTCATGGCATTACACATCATCATACATACATCAAGACAGGACTCTACATCCTATCCTAGTGGACATGATTTTTTTTCCTAATTGTGCTTGCCCTCTATGACATCTATGAGCCCAACATTCTAGGTCTGACCATATGAACCTAGGGCTCTTATACCACTTTGTAACAACCTAGGAACTGGACTGCTACCGACACTAGGGTTCAGATCGACTTAAGATCGTCGGAACCCGTAGCAAGCCTACGATACATCATGTAATACCTGATATAATCCCATACATGATCACACGAACAACAAAAACATAATCATTACATGTACCAATATTCGACCTGTGCATGCATCATAACTGAAAATATAAAACCCATACTAGAGTCCTCATCAAATGCTCCAATATGGTCAACATAACATGCCTCAAGTTCAGTTCAAACATAGACTTATACTTAAAAACTTTTACATAAAAGGATCATGAAGCAGAGATTACAAGGAAAAACCCGGGCAAAATACAATTCTAATCCACAAATTAATAAATGTCCATAGCTATACTATTACAACAAGTTATACCAACAACTCAACCGACTTCCCGAGCTAACTCTGATTCTGCAAACCTAGGGTTAGGAAAAAGGGGATAAGCTACAAGAGACTAGTGAGCAGAACATAAAACAAACAGTTCAATAAAACATATGATCATATGAATGCGTCACAACACAAACAATTCACATCAAGATGGACTTGTCACCAGTAACCCTCTATAGATTCCAATAGTGCCCGACCCACGATGGATGCTCTTCAAGAATTCCTCTTAAACATAACATAACATGTCTATAGTGCCAGGGGTGTTGAATGGGCAACCTTGGTCTTTCCCTTACATAGTGCCAGGGGTATAGAATGGGCAGCCCTAATCTTTTCATATCCATCATAATATATCATAACATACTCGAAGGCTAGTGGATCATCCAACGTCCATCCACAACAACAATAATTTATGTAATGCATCATATTCATGAACTCTAATGCAAAATAATCTAATCATATATACATGAAATTCATGATGAATTAGCATGCTTAAAAAGTTTGATTTCTTTAAAATAATAGATCAGTTCAGTTCTACTCACCTCTAGCCGACACACACCTAATACTGAAGTAGTTATCTCACTGCAAACTTTTATGGTCTCTCAAGTCCGATCCTACACAGATGGACTTAAATGAGGGATCAAACATAACTTTTACAACACTTAAAACAACCCCCCAAGAAACTCCTATAAACAAATAAGAACAAGCATAAGAAACGAGCTGAAAAAGGCTAGGCAGGGGACTTTCAGTGGTAGGTTCGGCAGTCGAAGGTCCCTTCACATATCCGAAGGTCAATCCTTCAGGGGCAGGTTCAGCGACCTAAAAGCTGCCTCCACAGGCAGGTTTGGCAGCCGAACCTGGGTTCTCCAGCAAGGTAGAATCCGATTCTGCCTTATGCTCATAGCCCCAAAACAGTTTCTAAATATACATGCAGAAGCTTAAAGACTACCATACACACTTAACACACATAAGGGACCTCAAAAATTATTCTAAACACAATATGCATCAATAAAATCCCAAGAGAAAATCATCCATCATCAAAACTAACTCAAACTTTAAAACTTTAGAATAATCAATCATGCATGCCCTAACGACTTGTAATACTGGTTTAAAACCTTCAGAAAACATAAGAAAAGCAAGGATTGAACTTACCTCTTGAAGAACATAGAAAACATGGCAACCAAGACTTAGAGAAGAGGGAAATCGATTTTCGGAGGTCTCCAAAGGTTAAAACTCGAAATCCAAACTCAAATCTTCAAAAATGAAGTAAAGACTCATAAATTCTCCAAGAGATTTGAGGTAGTTTCAACAAAAACGTTTGAGAAAGGGCATGGACTTACCTCTGCCCAAAAATGGAGAAAGAGCTCTCACATTTTCGAGCTGAACGCCTTTTATAGATGGCTGGAAGAGCCACCTTTAGCGGCCGAACTTGAAGGTTCGGCAGCCGAAACTCCTCTGAAACTTTTTTTAAAAAAAAACACACCAAGAAAAGTTTCAAATTCATTTTATGAAAATCCTATTTTACCCTTCCAAAGATTCCAGCTTTGAGATCCCGGATTCCGACGGAACGTTGGAATTCTGACACTGGAGTTTAACCAGGTATTACATCAGGACCTTTAATAATTCTTTGCCAAGCTTCTATATCAATAGATTATATAAAAATTTTTATTATAACTTTTTAAAAAGAGTAATTTATGCCATTGAAAAGAGGTAATTGTGTGATTGAATAGCCATCGGCTAAAGGTGCAGGTATGCCAATAGAATTAGAAGAACTAACCATTTTAGTACCTCTTTAAGGTATTTGAACCTCAAGCAAGAGAGAGTAGCTCTGATATCAATTTGTTGTCCCAAGATAAGTGACTAAGAGGGGGGTAAATGGGTCACTTTGGTAATTTTTCAACCTTTACTTAAAACTTTAATGAAAAATTATGGCTACTAATTCTAAATAAAAAAGGTGATGGATTCAAATAAGTTTTTCAAATGTTTTCTTGGAAGATTTTAAAAAATGCTTAACAATAAGTACACTAGTAAATAACAGAAGCAATTAAAGGAAAGCAGAGATTAAAATAGCAAACTAATTTTATCAAATTCTTATGAGCAGTAATTCTAACTTATAGATAGATATCTTAGATTAATAAGGAAAGCTTAAAAGTAAAGAAATAAGGGAGAAGAAGATCAAATACAAAGATTTTATAGTGGTTTGACAAACTTAGCTTACATCCACTCTCCCAAGGTACTCCCTTGAGTCTTCACTCCACTAAATCTCTTTTTAGCAGCCAAAAGAATAGCCTTTCATACAATCAATAAACTTTCCAGGTGCTTGCTTAGGACTTCTATCAAGTGGCCACATACTTGAACAACCTTATATAGATTTTGATTAAGAAGAAAGACACTCTCAATAACTCTTATCAGATACAACAAAAATACTATTAAGATGAGAGAAAGTAGATTTGCCAATGAAGATCAGATATGAAAATGAAAAACTTTTAATGCAAGGATATCAAATAAAAACTTTTAAGAGTTTAAAATTGTTAAATAGATGTCTGAAAAACTTTTCTTTCTTATCTACAGAGATAGTTTAACGATAATAATTTTGAAAAAAAACTAGACGTTAAACCGTTTAAAAACTGTGCAAACTGAAATCAGTTATTTTCGCAGTTTGAAAATAGTTAACTAAAAATAAATACAGACAGAAATTAGATATCTAAATTTAAACTGTTTCTAAAATTAAATGTCTAATTTTAGCTTTTTAGAACAGTATAAAAAAAATAATTTACGATATTTTCTTTACTTTTCCAGAAATAAAATGAGATTACTAGATTCATTATTGTCATATCAACTCACTACTCTTTTACAATAAATCCTAAAGATATCTTTCTTTACTTTTTTTTTCTTTGAATCATTTTGTATTGCTATATGAGTTTTCATTCTCTTCTATGTGTAGACCTTCCTAGTGTTTTCAATAAATTTTTAACTATAAATGATCTTGATTTTTGAATAGATAAAATTAGATAAAATTAAAAATATTTACTATAATTAATTAAAATGCTATAGTTTAAAAAATATGTCAAAGGATTAATTCTTAATTTCACACCCATATTTATTTGAGAAAGTTTAATTTAGCCCATTTATTATTTTTTGTTTAAATTAGCTCAAATTTTCAATATAAGCTTATTAAATACAGAAATTAAAATTTAACTTAAAAGAAACTTGATCAATCGTGATGAAGGCATAGTCAAAAATATAAAAATCGTGATTTGGATGACATCAAAGGCTAAGCCATCAAAGCTTATTAAAAAATGGTGATTAAACGATAAAGTTAGAATTTAAAATTTTTAATTGGTTGTTAATTTAAAAAATCAAAACTTTAATCACATTGAGTTAAAATTTTCAGTTTTAAATGATAAAATTTTAATTTTTAAATTTGTTAATTATAGTCTATATTTAAAATAATTTATGCAATTGAATATAAAAATTTAAAATTTTATATTTAATTACGATTATAGTAATTAAAATTTTAAATATTATATATAATTTTTTAATTTTTTTACTTAAATTATAAAATAATTATGATCAATTTTAAATTAGTGTACACATCCTGTCATGTATTATTTATTAATTTCTTTTAAATATTAGCTAAATTTATGTGAAAAATTTTTAAACTTTAATTAACTATATATATATTCTAAAAGTATTTAATTTTGATTATCCTAATTTGTAATTTCTAATTTAAATATGATATCTCTATTTTGAATGAATTATTAAATTTAACTAGATTTAAATTAATAAGCTTTTATAGGTAATAGGCCTAAACTAAAATTTAAATTATTATAATATGTTCTTTTAACTATTTTTTAATTAATTCTTTAATTTATATTCTTTTTTTGAAATAAAAATTCTATAAAAATTTAATTTAATTGAATTATTTTTTATAAAATTTTTATTTAAAATAAAAATTTTCATTATATATAAATGTAAAATTATGAATAATTTTATAAAAATTTATTCAAATGTTTTACAAAATTATTATATTAATCGAGGTATAATGATTTAATAGATAATTCAAATGGAACTATAATAAAAAAAAAGACACGATTTAATCCATTAAAAGACAAAAAGAGAAAATAAAAATCTGAACTCAAAAGACAAAAAAGCTAATGGCAATGCCATGACGTTTTTAGTTTTGGACCCAACCTGCAATTTGTGATACTAAATTTTGGGTGGACTCAGTCCAATGGGAATAACTTTAAATTTTACTAATCAGATTATGACAAATTGAGATTTGATGTCAACAAAAAAATATCAAGTGTGTCACTAAATTTCTACAATGGTGAAAGACGACCCAATAACAACAGCTTGATAAAGATTGCAGCGGTTGACATTTCAATTCGATCTGTTAAACTCGAGAATTTATTTCTAATTTGCTTAAGTTTATAATTAAAATTTGATTTTTCAAATTTAGATGATATATGAAATTAATGATTAGTTGAAAATTCGTATGATGTCAATTCAAAACTTCTTGACTTGACCTGTAAACTAAAATTTAGATTAGTACATTTTTCTTAACTTATTTTTTTAGAAAAAATTAATATTTTAAAATAAATTAAAAAAATTTATAATAATTCAGTGCAATTTAATTATTTTTTATCAATTTTTTTAAAATGAAAGATTTTTTTTTTTAATTTTAAAAATTTTTATTTTAAGAAAAATTAACATTTTACATAATTTTTAAAAAAATTATTTACATTCTTTTTTTATAAAATAAATATAAATAAATTTGATAGATAATTCAAATAACACCGATTTAATTTAATCCATAAAAAAGAAATAAAAAAATCTAACATATACCTATTTTTGTTTATTTCACGAGTTAAAATTTTCATATCTTTTTATTTTAAGATCGATAATTCTCTCCTATTTATTACTTACCATTTATATTTTCATTAAATTTATTAATTAAATATTTTTAAAAAAATTTAAATATATTTAAATACATATATATATATTTGACTAATAAAATATTATTTTTACTAATATATTATTATTTATTATTGACCGATTATATTCACCCGATAAATAAAAGAATTTCTCTAAATATTTACCCCTACTTTGCCTATAAAAGAAAGCCGTTGCACATAGCCACCAACAATTAATACTAAAGCATTTGCTATGGCTTTTAAAACATTCTCCTATTGCGTCCTAATAGCCTTTCTCCTCTCCATTTCTATCCAATCCTTTTTAGCTCAGGCTAGAGCTTTGAAATCTAAAAACCAAGATAAATTCAAATCCTTTCAAAACCTACAAGGAGCTGGAAAAGGCTCAACACTTAAAGGTCTGAGTGAGGTGAAGCAATACTTGAAAAATTTAGGATACTATCCAACTGAAGCCAATCTTATCTCAGATCATTTTGATGAAGTTATGGAGTCTTCACTCAAACAATATCAAGAGTATTACCGTCTACAAGTCACCGGAAAGCTAGACTCCGATACCATAAAAGAAATGATGATTCCACGATGTGGAGTTCCTGATAAGTTTAACCACCGAACAAGGGAACCGAATCAAAACCATAACAAGCCTGGCAAATTTCATATGACAGTTTCCGACTACACCTTCTTTCCAAACATGCCGAAATGGCGACCTTCCAAGTACCACCTGACCTACACGTTTCTCTCCGGCGAGCAAGTCGTCGATGAGAAGGTGCTGAAGTCTGTTTGCTCCAAGGCATTCAAGAAATGGTCTGATGTCTCCCAGTTCACATTCAAGGAGGCGTCTGCTGGTTCAACAGCAGATATTGTTATAGGGTTTTACAGTGGAGATCATGGAGATGGCAGTCCTTTTGATGGGCCTGGAGGGACTCTAGCTCATGCTTTTGCACCAGAGAATGGAAGATTTCATTATGATGCAGATGAGAATTGGAGTACTAACCCTAATGTTGACGAAGTTGACTTGGAAACTGTGGCTATTCATGAAATAGGTCATCTTCTTGGGCTATATCATAGTCAGGATGAGAATGCAATTATGTATTATATAATTCCTTATGGAACTATTAAGAGGAAGCTCAGTCAGGATGACATTGATGGCATTCATGCTCTCTACCCTTCGGTATAAAAAATAATTAGATTTTAAATATGTCATTGTAGCCTTTTAAGTGAAAAATAATTAAGGTTATTTATCACATATAATAGTGAAATGCATGTAGCCTTTAAGTGAAAAATAATTAAGGATATTTATCACATATAATAGTGAAATGTATGTATATCATAAGTTTGAGATTTAAGAGTCTTTTATTAATTATGATTATTATTATTGTTGGTGTAACTACAAATTAAAACTATTATACTTTTAGAAGAGAGCGCTTTGTCCTCTTAATAGATTCGTTCGACGCGAATCCGAATATGATATTAAGAATAAATTTGGCCTGCATAATCAGAAGGGAGTAAATTTAAACTCTTAAATTGAGAAAATCAATTAGGATGAAATAACTTTTGGGAAGCTATTATAAAGTATTTTTTTTGTACTAAAAAATATATTATACTTCTAAGATTTCAATTGTTTAGTATATCAAAGTGTATATAGCAGATCCATTACAAATTTTTTTTAAAAAAAAATTTTAATCAGTTATAAATTACTTTATGTATTTTAATATATTAGAAGAATATATATATTGCTGAGGTATATATATGCCAAAACCATTTAGTTTAAAACTTCAAATGGCTAAAACATTTCTTGAATATTATCCAAAGTTAGGGGAGTCTCCACCTTTTCCGTGATTGCTCTTCAACGAGCTTTGAAAAATATTTTGACTATTGTTAAAAAAAAAAAAAAGTATACACATGTGTTGAGGCAACGGTAAGACGACTGTATTTTTTAAAAAAAATCTCCCACTGGTTGATGAAAGAAAGGCACGTCCAGTGAGTATGACATTCAAGTTTTGGCGTCAAAAGCATATTAAATTATTTAAAATAATTTAATAATATATCGATAATTAAGTAGTTGCCTATTACTGGCCATACTTATCACTGAAAATGATTTGCTAGAAAAATTAGTTATCAAATATATATAATTAAATATTCTAATAAATAAATATATATATAATTAAGTAGTTGCTTATCGCTGGCCATACTTATATATACTTGATAACTAATTTTCCTTACAAATCATTTTTTGTGATACGTATGGCCAGCGATAGGCAACTACTTGATTATATATATATATATATAATCAAGTAGTTGCCTATCGCTGGCCATACTTATCAAAAAAATGATTTGCGAGAAAAATTAGTTATCAAATATATATAATTAAATATTTTAATAAATATATATATATATAATCAAGTAGTTGTCTATCGCTGGCCATACTTATCAAAAAAATGATTTGCGAGAAAAATTAGTTATCAAATATATATAATTAAATATTTTAATAAATATATATATATATAATCAAGTAGTTGTCTATCGCTGGCCATACTTATATATATTTGATAATTAATTTTCCTCACAAATCATTTTCTGTGATAAGTATGGCCAGCGATAGGCAACTACTTATTATATATATATATATAATCAAGTAGTTGCCTATCGCTGGCCATACTTATCACAGAAAATGATTTGTAAGGAAAATTAGTTATCGCTGGCCATACTTATCACATAAAATGATTTGTAAGGAAAATTAGTTATCAAATATATATAATTAAGTATTCTAATATATATATATATATATATATATATATAATCAAGTAGTTGCTTATCGCTGGCCATACTTATCACAGAAAATGATTTGCGAGGAAAATTAGTTATCAAATATATATAATTAAGTATTCTAATAAATATATATATATATATATATATTTTGAGAATATATTAAGAAATTTATTATTTAATTCTTATATTATGAAAAAATTTATTATTTGATTTTTCAATTTTAAAAAATACATTGAAACGTTTCAGATATTTTAAAAATTTTATTAGCTAATTCTTTCATTTATTTTAACTGTTAAAAATTTTATTATTTAGTTTTTATAATTTAAAAATATTTATTATTTAATCATTTAATTTTATAAAAAAATTTATTAATTAATTTTTTTGTATGGAAGATATTTTAGATATTTTAGTTATATTTAACATCTAAAATTAATAGAAATACTAATTAGTAGAATATTTAAAATATTAATGATATTTTAATATATTTTTAAAATTAAATGATCAACTAATAATTTTTTTATAATATAAGAACTAAATAATAATTTTTCTCATACATATATTTAATAACTAATTTTAAAAGTCACATCATTCAAAAAACATAAAAAGAGATAGTTTCATCAATTCAAAGTTTCATCAATTCAATATTTAAGAGAGAAAGAATGAGAGAGAAAGAGACAAAGGAAGAAATAGGAAAAGGGAGAATGGAAGACAAAAGGGCCTCCAGAAAGAGAGGAAGCAGCAGACGAAGATATAAGGTTTGCAAAGTGATTTTTTTGCTTGTTTGAAGTCGTCTTTTGTATTTTAGGGGTTGTGCTGTCTTGTTTTGTTCTGCTTTCCCTGCCTATGAAAGGTATTTGGGTTTGATGTCGCCAGCCCGTGTCTGGTTTTTCTTACTATGGATGGGTGTAACGATGGAGTTCTTTTGTTACTTTGTTATTTTTGTTTTTCTTTTGCAAGTTCCTAGTGTTTCTCTCATGAGAGTTACTTTTGTGAGAGTTTCTTTATGAACTCACTGATGAGTTGTCAAACTTGTTACTTTTTCTATGTTAATTTCCATAATTTTGTTATATTTTTCATAATAAAATAAATATATTTTTATTTGGATTTTAATTTTGTTCAAATTTAGATCTAAATTTGTTAAAAAGAACCAATAAATACTGTTTTAAATTGAAAGATTCTATCTTGCCTAAGGTTATGACCCAACCTCGACGGACAAAGGTTGTATAGAAATCAAAATATTTCAGATAGGTGTAAATCGAGAATTAGGATAATAACATTAGAATGATTTATTAATTTCTTTTATTTCTTTTAAATTTGAATTTTCTTTATCTTTTAGTTTGAAAAGATGTATATACAAAGAGTTGTTTTAGGAGTAGAAAGTCATCTCTTAATATCTTAAGTACATTGAGCTGAACAATTCTCTTATTCTTTATATTTTTCTGTGTTTGTAATGGCTTTTAGTAGTTAATTTTTTTTTATCAGTTAAAGGTTAATCCAGTCAAATTGTGATATTCAATCTCATTTTCTTTTTATCTTAAATTTATTTTTTCATTTATTTTTTCTGTTTTTTATGAACTCCATCTCTATTGTTATCTTTTTAGGTATTCAAAAAGCCTATTGTCTATTCTAATTAGACAATATATTACTAATTAATACAATTAAATATATAATTATTTAATTAAACTAATACAAATAGCAAATTAACATATATGTGTAATATCCGGCTAGACTCCGGTATCGGAATTCCTACCGTCCGGTAGAATCTCGGATGTCGGAAACCTCTAGAAGGGGAAAATCATGTTTTCATAAATGTTTTAATGTATTTTACGGTTTTAAGTAAAAAGGGAAATTGAGTTTTAAATGGAAAAGACCAAGGAGACATTTCCAGGTTCGGCCGCCAAACATTGGATGGTTTAGGGGGGCAAGTTAGGCTTCCGAAAATCTCAAAGGTTCGGCCGCCGAACCCCATGTTCGGCCGCCGAACTTGCATAAGATGTGGGGTGATAGAGCATATTTTAGTCCATTTTATCATTATGTTCTTGATGTTTATTTACATCTTTTCTACTTAATTTTATGGTTTTAATTATGTTTTGCAGATATTAGGTGCAAAGAGACAATCTGGAGAAAATGCTCTTAAAACTGCTAAAAAGTGCCAAATATGGAAAGTGCCAAGAAAGGAAAGTTTCCAAATAAGGAAAGTTTTCAGAAAAGGAAAGTTTTCAAATGAGGAAAGTGCAGAAGCAAAAGCAAACAAGGAAAGCTCAGTCAGAAGATTATTTGAAATTCAAATCGCAGATCTTTCTTTCCTTGTTCAAAGATGTGCACACACTGCAGCAGTCATATCTTCCTATTTAGGCAGCAAGATCTCAAAGAGATGCTCTTCCTCCTCTGCATTCAATATTCAAATTTCAAAAGAGGCTCCACCTAAAAAGGAATGTATAGACAAGCATATCTTCCCCTTTGAAGATCAAAATTCGTGCATCCTTCCTATTCAGAAACAATCTGCGCGCTTTCCTCTTCTGAAAGCCATCTGCGCGCCACCTTCCTTTTCTGTAACAACTTGGGCAACAAGTTGAGCATGGGCAGCATCTTGGGCAGCCTCTACACTAATTAGGAAGTAAGGTCAGCATCTAAACTTATTTAGGAAGCACAATCTGCGCCTCTTTCCCTTTCTGAGACCAAACCGCGCGCACCAACTTCCTTCCGCAAAGCATTCGCGCGCAACCTTCCTTTTGAAGCCGAAAAATACGATTCTTTCCTTTTCAGACATAACTTGGACAGAAAATACCTCTTGGGCAGTAAGTATGACCTAGGGCAATACTTTTCAACTATAAAAGGCCACATAAGGAGCCTCTACAGGGCCCGAACACACCACCTTGGAGACACCTACGAATTCACATCTCTTCTTCTACCTTTCTTCTTTTCTTTTATTTTTGGTTTTGTATCAGCCATGAGAGGCTGAAATCTTTTATTCTAGTTGAAGATTAGGTGATGCTTTAGTTGTTTTATGGATTGGGAGACTTGATCAAATATTGTTTATCTTTTGTTATTCAATATTCATTCAATCTCATGCTTAATTCCATTGTTGCTTTGTTGTTTTGATCAATATGGCCAATTGATTCTTGATTGCAAAGTAATAATATATTAGTTTGGATGATTTAAGTCCGTAATTGCTTAGATTATTCTTACATGAGAACGCTTGGGATAAAACCCAAGGAAATTGTATGATCTAGCGTTATCTCCATACGTTTGGGTAGCTAGGATTGGATCTCTCTATTTCTTAATGCAATTGATAATTGTTTTGATGCCTAAGGCCCAAGGACGTTCCTTGGCAATTTGTTAATTAGTAATTAATTAGAGGACGTTTCCTAATTGGTTTAATCATAAGGAGAGATAATGGTGGTGAGAAGCGTCTTCCATCTCCATAACTAATCTATTGAATCAACCCAAAGGAAACTAAGTGTCAATGATCAATCCCAACAACTAAAGTGGATCCAATTCTTCAACTAGATCTTTCTTATTATTTATTTCTCTTTATTTTTATTATTTGCCTTAATTTTATTGCTTTCAATATTAGATCAATTAAATCAATCTCAAAACCCCCCAATTTACTTTCAGTTTGTTTGCTTTCACTTTATCTCGTTTTTAGTTTATTTTGCTTTCTGTTTATTTCTCTTTCATTTTATCTCGTTTCAGTTTATTTTGCTTTCTGTTTATTTCTCTTTCAGTTTTATCTCGTTTCAGTTTATTTTGCTTTCCATTTATTTCTCTTTCAGTTTTCTTCTTTTTCAGTTTATTTTTGTTTTAGTTTATTTTATTGGTCTTGATAAGGAAAATAAGTAAGTAATCAATTCTCTGTGGATTCGATCCTTTCACCACTATCTGCAGTTGTAAATTGTTGATAACCAGAAAGGTTATTTTTGACCGGCTTCGACAACCGCGATAAAAAATTGGCGCCGTTGCCGGGGAGTTGATTTTACTTGTTTATTTTCTTTCATGATCAGATCTGAAAGTAGGGACACTCTGCCCTTTGATCCAAAAATTGAACGCATCCTCAGAAGGCTAGGAAAGCAAGCCTCTACGCCTGAAGAGCATTCTGCTCAACCTTCGGCCGCCGAACCTCCCCAACATTCGGCCGCCGAACCTTCCTCACTCCAACCCCCGCCCATCATCTCACCCAAGTAAGTCACCATCACAGAATTAAATCATGGATGAGGAATGGACACCTTTTCGCCTCGCAGAACTTTATGAACAAATCGCTGCTGCGAAAAGTTTTGTTATAGACCAAACTGCACAAGCTCTTGAAGCACAACAACTCTAACAAATACATGCATGTGAAGGATTCTATGAACCATCAAGATATGCAATGCCTCAAGATCTCAGAACTAATCTTCATAAGACGTTGGAGACTTTGCAAAATGTCCAACAAGAAGCAAATCGAATAGCCACCAAAATGAGAGCAGACATGGTAAGAAAAGAGGAAGAGCTTCAAAATGGTGAGGATGATGAGGAAAGTTGGCAAGTACAAGAACAAGCTGCTGAAGAGGCACAACCAGAAAACTGTTTGTCCAAACAAACTGATCAAACAGAGCCTGTTAATAATTTAGATATCATTGATTGTTTGAGTGAAAATGTTTTTTTATGTAAATCCAGATGATATACTAAATGATGATCTTTGCAGGGAAGAGACTCAAAAAGAGCCAGAATTGAAAGAAACTGACTGTTGCATCCAACAGGAGAACTGCAACCAAGCACAGACTGAAGAGAGCTCTGTCGCACCACTTCAGGAAGGAATTGCGCAAACTGAAGCCATGACTTTTCGGCCACCAAACTTCACCATCTTTCGGCCGCCGGACCCTTCACCTCAGCTCTCATCGCAGACTGAAACCATCTTCAGTGCACCTCTTCAGTTTCCAACGTAGATCAGTCTTCCACCTCAGTCAGGTCCTATGCAGAAGGAGCAATCTAAAACTCCTTTCAGCCTTCCAATGCAAACAAATCTTGAACAGAAGGAACAAATGGTATTCCAAGCACCCAAACCAAAGGAGCATGCAGATCAATGCCTTCCAAAACCTCCGGATAAGGTAGAATTTGTTTTGCTTGAACTTGACACCAAATTGCAGCCACCTATGGAGAAATATCAATTGAAGTTGGAAGTGCTAAAAAATGCAAACATAAGAGCTAGAGGCACACCTCATCTGAAAGAGGAGAAGCTCATAATGTTACTTCATGAGTACATGGAAAAAATAGGATGGGTTATGACCAAATCAAAAGAGTGCTACACTTTTTGCTCAATGCAGTTGGGACTCTCTTCCCTTCTCCAATTACTTGAGCCTTGATCAAGTGGATCGCACTATGCACACCACACCCAGGGGAGTACTCAGTTTCTTTTGCATTTTAATATTTCCTATACATTGAGGACAATGCATGATTTAGGTGTGGGGGTGCATATTTCTGAATTTTTACTTTTTGAGTTTATTTTTGCTTTGATTTTTAGTTTGCTTGCATTAGTTGAAATTTTTTCATTTTTGCTTTCAATAACACACACAAATAGCCACAGTTTTTTTTTTATTTACTTTGTTTCTGTTTTTTTTGAGATGCTTTACTCATCATATAGACTATGTTGGATGAGCTTTTCTTTCCATGACCCCATTGATGTTATGACTCTTTAAACTTATGTTGAATCAATTGCAGTGAGTTATATTCATGTTTAAGAATTGCCTTTTGAATTGAATCTTTGAGCTTTACATGGTGAAAAATATATTGATGACCCTCAATTGATGAGAATAAATTAAAAAATTGTGTGAATGAACTTAATGTGACTTGATTTAGCAATTGGTGTTGATTTGCCCAAATTATTGAGAGAAAGAAAATTCAGCAAAGGCAAAGACCTCAAAAGCACAAATCTAAGATTGTTCCAATTGAACAGAGCTAGTAGCCACTTGGAAAGGTGACCAACTGAGTAACTGGGGGTGGGTATCACAAATATGTACCTTCACGTAAAAAGGTTGGTGACTTTTTCAAGCAAGATCTAAAGTGCAAAAGTCTGAATAAAGTACTTTAAGGTAAGGGCAAGTCACTCTGAAAGCTAGAAAAAGTCTTATCTGAACAAAATGTGCATGTATGGTCTCTCTTGAGGAAAACAAATCCTAGCCATGGTAAGTAAAGGGAAACAAGGAAAGAAGGTGAGTAATCTTCATGCATATATTCTTCACTGCAATGATTCAAAATAGGTGTCTAGAGTAAGAGCTTAAGTGGAAATAAGGATCAAGTAGCAAAGAAAGCTTATTTGACTATGTTTATCTGCTTGAGGACAAGCAAAAATCTAGGTGTGGGGGTATTTGATAGAGCATATTTTAGTCCATTTTATCATTATGTTCTTGATGTTTATTTACATCTTTTCTACTTAATTTTATGGTTTTAATTATGTTTTGCAGATATTAGGTGCAAAGAGACAATCTGGAGAAAATGCTCTTAAAACTGCTAAAAAGTGCCAAATATGGAAAGTGCCAAGAAAGGAAAGTTTCCAAATAAGGAAAGTTTTCAGAAAAGGAAAGTTTTCAAATGAGGAAAGTGCAGAAGCAAAAGCAAACAAGGAAAGCTCAGTCAGAAGATTATTTGAAATTCAAATCGCAGATCTTTCTTTCCTTGTTCAAAGATGTGCACACACTGCAGCAGTCATATCTTCCTATTTAGGCAGCAAGATCTCAAAGAGATGCTCTTCCTCCTCTGCATTCAATATTCAAATTTCAAAAGAGGCTCCACCTAAAAAGGAATGTATAGACAAGCATATCTTCCCCTTTGAAGATCAAAATTCGTGCATCCTTCCTATTCAGAAACAATCTGCGCGCTTTCCTCTTCTGAAAGCCATCTGCACGCCACCTTCCTTTTCTGTAACAACTTGGGCAACAAGTTGAGCATGGGCAGCATCTTGGGCAGCCTCTACACTAATTAGGAAGTAAGGTCAGCATCTAAACTTATTTAGGAAGCATAATCTGCGCCTCTTTCCCTTTCTGAGACCAAACCGCGCGCACCAACTTCCTTCCGCAAAGCATTCGCGCGCAGCCTTCCTTTTGAAGCCGAAAAATACGATTCTTTCCTTTTCAGACATAACTTGGACAGAAAATACCTCTTGGGCAGTAAGTATGACCTAGGGTAACACTTTTCAACTATAAAAGGCCACATAAGGAGCCTCTACAGGGCCCGAACACACCACCTTGGAGACACCTACGAATTCACATCTCTTCTTCTACCTTTCTTCTTTTCTTTTATTTTTGGTTTTGTTTCAGCCATGAGAGGCTGAAATCTTTTATTCTAGTTGAAGATTAGGTGATGCTTTAGTTGTTTTATGGATTGGGAGACTTGATCAAATATTGTTTATCTTTTGTTATTCAATATTCATTCAATCTCATGCTTAATTCCATTGTTGCTTTGTTGTTTTGATCAATATGGCCAATTGATTCTTGATTGCAAAGTAATAATATGTTAGTTTGGATGATTTAAGTCCGTAATTGCTTAGATTATTCTTACATGAGAACACTTGGGATAAAACCCAAGGAAATTGTATGATCTAGCGTTATCTCCATACGTTTGGGTAGCTAGGATTGGATCTCTCTATTTCTTAATGCAATTGACAATTGTTTTGATGCCTAAGGCCCAAGGACGTTCCTTGGCAATTTGTTAATTAGTAATTAATTAGAGGACGTTCCCTAATTGGTTTAATCATAAGGAGAGATAATGGTGGTGAGAAGCGTCTTCCATCTCCATAACTAATCTATTGAATCAACCCAAAGGAAACTAAGTGTCAATGATCAATCCCAACAACTAAAGTGGATCCAATTCTTCAACTAGATCTTTCTTATTATTTATTTCTCTTTATTTTTATTATTTGCCTTATTTTTATTGCTTTCAATATTAGATCAATTAAATCAATCTCAAAACCCCCCAATTTACTTTCAGTTTGTTTGCTTTCACTTTATCTCGTTTTTAGTTTATTTTGCTTTCTGTTTATTTCTCTTTCAGTTTATCTCGTTTCAGTTTATTTTGTTTTCTGTTTATTTCTCTTTCAGTTTTATCTCGTTTCAGTTTATTTTGCTTTCCGTTTATTTCTCTTTCAGTTTTCTTCTTTTTCAGTTTATTTTTGTTTTAGTTTATTTTATTGGTCTTGATAAGGAAAATAAGTAAGTAATCAATTCTCTGTGGATTCGATCCTTTCACCACTATCTGCAGTTGTAAATTGTTGATAACCAGAAAGGTTATTTTTGACCGGCTTCGACAACCGCGATCATGGGGGCACGTTCGGCTGCCGAAAGGTGGTCTGCCAGCCCTATATAAGAGCTCCATGGCCGAAACGGGCGAGTTTTCTCCCCATTTTCGGCCACGGTGAGTTCTTGCTCTCCTATGGTTGTTTTCAACGTTTTTCCTTCCGATCTTTCATGTTTTAACAAGCTTTATGTTGATTTGAAGAGATTTGAGCAAAAAGAGCAAGTTTTGGGAACTTGGAGACCAAAGAGCGGATTTCTCCCCATCTCCGAGTTGGATCGTCTCTCCTCTCGTTCTTCAAGAGGTAAGAGTAGATCCATAGTTCCTTACATGTTTTAAGTAAGTTTTATGAGGTTTTATGGGGTAGAAATGCATGTGTAGGTTTATGTGAAGTTTATGGGTTTACTGTGCGGTTTTGAACAATGTATGTTGGTTATGCATGTTTGATGTGTTGTAGATGGGGTTTAGGATAGTTTGAAGCCCCTAGGAACTTGTATGCTTGAGTATGCAAGTTGTAGAATAGGAAGATGCATGATTGTATGAGTTGGGAGGCGTTTGTGCATGTTGGAACCGAGTTTCTGCCCTTTGGGAGAAACTAGGTTCGGCAGCCGAAGGCTCTTTCGGCCGCCGAACCTGCCTGTGGTAGCATGAATCGGCTGCCGAACCCTGCCCCCAAAAGATGACTTTCGGCTCTGGAAGGGACTTTCGGCCGTCGAAGGTGCCGCCAAACATGCATGAGTTTTGTCTCTGGAGGGAACCTTTGGCCGCCGAAAGTGCCGCCGAAGGTGCATGACTTTCGGCTCTGGAGGGCCTTTCGGCCGCCGAACCTGTCGCCGAAAGTGCCCTGTTCAGCCCTCCTTTATATGATTTATGTGATTGTTTTAAGGTGTTTTAGGGGGTTTTTGGGGAGTATTTTAGAGTCATGTTTGTGTATGTTTGGTCCCTCATCTGAGTCCACCTGTGTAGGTTTGGACCCGAGGAACCGAGGACCTTAGCAGTGAGATAACTGCTTCAGAGTCAGTAGAGCTTCAGCTAGAGGTGAGTGGAACTAAACTTAATGTTTTAAATTGAGAAATTAAATGAAAGTTTTAGCATGATTCACGCATTATGAATGCCATGAGATATATTAGGGTGTTTGCATTAGAATTCACGAATATGTTGCATTGCATAATATGTTGTTGATGTGGATGAATGTTGAATGATCCATTAGCCCTCATATGTTATGACATGATGATATGATATGGAAGTCCAGGTGTGGCCTGCACTACGCCCCTGGCACTATGTAAGAGAAAGACCGGGTGTGGCCTGCACTATCTATGTACACAGACCTCCTTGCCAGAGCACTCATCGCTCTAGCTGAGTCCACACAGTATATGTTAAACCTGGTCATCCATAAAACATACCATGTATACAAAAGGATTTACAAAACAAACTAATTAAGCACAATTTTAACTTATAAACCACTATTACATCTCTTTGCTATTACATGTCCACACGACAATAGTACAACACTCTTTTCTCTTCCTGTACCCTACTGGACTTTCCCTGTACACTGATCCTGCAAAACTAGGGTTAAGGGAGTGGGAGGAGCTCTATAGCCCAGTGAGTAGAACAATAAAACAGGTCATTAAAACATGATCTTATGAAATGCATCATATCACAGACAATTCACATCAAAGGTAAACCTGTCACCACATAGTCCCAGTATCTGTTCCGTGCCAGGGCGTAGAATGGGCACCTGGTCTTCCTGTCATGTATATCTATATGTGTATATAACACCTGTACTTACCATTGTGCCAAGGCGTAGACTGGGCACCAGGACTTTTCTATACCTACCAGGGCGTAGACTGGGCACCTGGACTTCCTGTCTGGAACTATTGGATCATTCAACATTTACCCACATCAACAAATAAGTATGCAATGCAACATCGTCGTGGATTCTAATGTAATCAACCTATTGTATAATCATGGTGCATGCAACATGCGAAAAGCATTCAATGTCTCAATTAAAATGAGTATTAAGTTTAGTTCCACTCACCTCTGGCTATCTCTGGACTGACTCTGCAAACTCTGAAGCAGTACTCACTGCTGCTCTCTTTGGTTCCTTTGGTCTGTGCCTACATAGATGGACTCAAATGAGGGACCAAACTAGCTCATAAACACCTCTATTAAACTCCCCAAGAATCCCCTTAAACACCTTAAAACAATCATGCAAAACATGCAAAGGAAGGCTGGACAGAGCACTTTCGGCAGCAGGTTCGGCGGCCGAAAGTCTTCTCCAGAGCCGAAACTCATGCACCTTCGGAGGCCGAATATCTACTTTCGGCAGCCGAACCCTTTCGGGGGCAAGTTTCGGGGACTGAAAGGCACTCTAGAGACGAAAGTCCATAACCTTCGGCAGCACCTTCGGCGGCCGAAACTCCCCTCCAGAGCCGAAAGTCCAAACTCTCGGGGGCAAGCTTAGGCAACCGAAGCCACCTCCCTAGCACATTCGGCGGCCGAACCATTCTTCGGCAGCCGAAGCTGGGTTCATCAAGAAGGCAGAACATGCCAAAATGCACTAAACTTCCTCACACTCAAACCTCTCAACTCCTCAACATACATATACTCAAGTATATGCACAAAGGGGTCAAAAACTACCTAACACCCCAACTCAAACATAACACAACACACACAAACATGCTTTTATCAATAAAACACAAAAAACTCACTCTTTACCCTATTCATGCAACTCGACCCAAAAACTCCATAAAACTTTCATAAAACATGAAAAGAAGCTCAGGATCTTCACTTACCTCTTGAAAACAAGAAGATGAACGATCCCAACGTGGAGATATGGAGCAACTCTCCTTCAAACTCTCCAAACGTAAAATCTTGGGTTTTTAACTCAAAACCTTCAAAAGAATATGAAAACCAATCAAAACTTTGCAAGATTTGATGAAAACATGAAGAAACTCCAAGAAAGACATGGTCTCACCTCTGAAAAGTGAAAGAAAAGGCGAATGCTTATCCTTCCACCGCTTGAGGGCCTTTTATAGGTGGCTGGCCAGACCACCTTCGGCGGCCTAACGTGAAACCAAAAGCCATGCATGTTCGGCGGCCGAACATCACCTTCGGCAGCCGAACCTGGCTTTTCTTCCTTGGTACTTTTCTTTCAAACACTTCGTGCCATTTAACTTTAAAACATTAAAACATACTACATTACTTTAAAAAAAACACATAACTCTTACCCTTCTAAAAGATTCCGACATCCAGAATTCCACCGGAACGTAGAATTCCGACGCCAGACTCTAGCCGGGTATTACATTCTCCCCCCTTAAGAACATTCGTCCTCGAATGTTCCTCAAACAAACAAACAAATAAACACAGAAAAGGAGGAAAACTAACCTCAAAACAAATATGGATACTGCTGGAGCATAGACTCCCGCGTCTCCCAGGTGCATTCTTCTAGATTATGATGGTTCTGTTCATTTCCCTGGAACTATCAGGAAAAGCCCACCCTGCAAACTCATTGGCGAACTCTCCCCATGACAAACTGTCCATCCTGGGCTCCACATAATTCTTAAACCATTCTCTGACTTTCTTGCATTTCAGTGTGAACCCCGCCATCTCAATGGCTCTACTATCATCAGCTCCCAATTCACTGGTTATCATCCTAACTGATCTAAGGTATTCAAATGGATCATCTCCCGTGTTGTATTTGGGAGCATCCAATTTCAGGTACTCTGTCATTTTCACCTTACTTTCCCCAGATGAGCTAGATTGTTGTGCTTCAATAACAGGGGCTACTGGTTCAGGTGGTGGTGGTGGAGGCACTAGTTCATTTGGCTCTGGGTGTGCTACACTTGGATGGATAGGTGATGGTGGATACATAGGATATGGTAGGTAAAACTGAGGATAAGGCATATATGGTATGTAAGTAGGATATGGGACAAAACTAGAGTACTCCGACATACCTCCCATCGGATACCCTGGGTCCTGAGGAAAGGCTGGATAACCAAACCCCGAGGCTTGAGCGCCTCCCTGAGACTCTCCCATACCTTCTTCAGATCTGCCTACACCCATGCTTTCATCTACTGACTGATCAAACTCCATAGCCTCCCTCACTTCCTCTGATCTCCCTCCTCTAGCTGTTCCTCTTCTGCTCTCGTCTAAAGACCTTCTAGGGTCCATTGACATACCTTCCCTGCTAGATCTCTGAGACCTTGCCCTTGGCAATGCAGGAGGACGAGCATCTATTCTCTCACTATCTGGTGGGACTCCAGTCAATCGTGCAGATCGACGAGTTCCTCTTATCTTAACTCTGGAAAACAACACATAACATAGCACATCAGCATATAAACAACACATATCAATAATGCACATGCATAAATCATGGCATTTCATATCAGCAAACAGATAGGACTCAACACCCTATCCTAGTGGACATGAGTGGACATGATTTCCTATTGTGCTTGACCACCTCTAACCTCTATGAGCCCGACACTCTCTTTATAGGTCCGATTATGTGAACCTTGGGCTCTGATACCAATATGTAACGACCCGAAAATCGGACCGCCACCGGTGCTAGGATTCAAGTCGACTTAAGGTCGCCAAAACCCGCAGCAAGCCTGCTATATTCTTTGTGTACTAGTAAATCCCATACATGATCATACATTTTCTGTGAAAATAAAAACTTTCCTCTGAACCAAGGCTCAACCTGTGTATGCACTATCTATGTACACAGACCTCCTTGCCAGAGCACTCATCGCTCTAGCTGAGTCCACACAGTATATGTTAAACCTGGTCATCCATAAAACATACCATGCATACAAAAGGATTTACAAAACAAACTAATTAAGCACAATTTTAACTTATAAACCACTATTACATCTCTTTGCTATTACATGTCCACACGACAATAGTACAACACTCTTTTCTCTTCCTGTACCCTACTGGACTTTCCCTGTACACTGATCCTGCAAAACTGGGGTTAAGGGAGTGGGATGAGCTCTATAGCCCAGTGAGTAGAACAATAAAACAGGTCATTAAAACATGATCTTATGAAATGCATCATATCACAGACAATTCACATCAAAGGTAAACCTGTCACCACATAGTCCCAGTATCTGTTCCGTGCCAGGGCGTAGAATGGGCACCTGGTCTTCTTGTCATGTATATCTATATGTGTATATAACACCTGTACTTACCATTGTGCCAGGGCGTAGACTGGGCACCTGGACTTTTCTATAGCTGCCAGGGCGTAGACTGGGCACTTGGACTTCCTGTCTGGAACTATTGGATCATTCAGCATTTACCCACATCAACAAATAAGTATGCAATGCAACATCGTCGTGGATTCTAATGTAATCAACCTATTGCATAATCATGGTGCATGCAACATGCGAAAAGCATTTAATGTCTCAATTAAAATGAGTATTAAGTTTAGTTCCACTCACCTCTGGCTATCTCTGGACTGACTCTACAAACTCTGAAGCAGTACTCACTGCTGCTCTCTTTGGTTCCTCTGGTCTGTGCCTACACAGATGGAATCAAATGAGGGACCAAACTAGCTCACAAACACCTCTATTAAACTCCCCAAGAATCCCCTTAAACACCTTAAAACAATCATGCAAAACATGCAAAGGAAGGCTGGACAGAGCACTTTCGGCAGCAGGTTCGACGGCCGAAAGTCTTCTCCAGAGCCGAAACTCATGCACCTTCGGCGGCCGAATCTCTACTTTCGGCAGCCGAACCCTTTCGGGGGCAAGTTTCGGGGGCTGAAAGGCACTCCAGAGATGAAAGTCCATAACCTTCGGCGGCACCTTCGGCGGTCGAAACTCCCCTCTAGAGCCGAAAGTCCAAACTCTCGGGGGCAAGCTTAGGCAACCGAAGCCACCTCCCTAGCACATTCGGTGGCCAAACCATTCTTCGGCGGCCAAACCATTCTTCGGCGGTCGAAGCTGGGTTCATCAAGAAGGCAGAACCTGTTCTGCCTCACGGCAAAACGCACTAAACTTCCTCACACTCAAACCTCTCAACTCCTCAACATACATATACTCAAGTATATGCACAAAGGGGTCAAAAACTACCTAACACCCCAAATCAAACATAACACAACACACACAAACATGCTTTTATCAATAAAACACCAAAAGCTCACTCTTTACCCTATTCATGCAACTCGACTCAAAAACTCCATAAAACTTCCATAAAACATGAAAAGAAGCTCAGGATCTTCACTTACCTCTTGAAAACAAGAAGATGAACGATCCCAACGTGGAGATATGGAGCAACTCTCCTTCAAACTCTCCAAACATCAAATCTTGGGTTTTTAACTCAAAACCTTCAAAAGAATATGAAAACCAATCAAAACTTTGCAAGATTTGATGAAAACATGAAGAAACTCCAAGAAAGACATGGTCTCACCTCTGAAAAGTGAAAGAAAAGGCGAATGCTTATCCTTCCACCGCTTGAGGGCCTTTTACAGGTGGCTGGCCAGACCACCTTCGGCGGCCGAAACTAGCTTTTCTTTCTTGGTACTTTTCTTTCAAACAATTCGTGCCATTTAACTTTAAAACATTAAAACATACTACATTACTTTAAAAAAAACACAACTCTTACCCTTCTAAAAGATTCCGACATCCAGAATTCCACCGGAACGTAGAATTCCGAAGCTAGACTCTAGCCGGGTATTACATGATTGGAATATGTAGAGGGCTAAGTGGTGACAAGTTCATCCTTGATATGATTAGTTGTGATGTGATGCATTCCATGAAAGCGTGAACTTGTAATATAAATGTTTTATTATTCTTCTCACTGGGCTCTAGTAGCTCACCCCTCTCCCTTAACCCCCAGGCTTGCAGGTACATGGTAGACCAAGAGGTCAGCAGGAGTAGAGAATGTCGCATGTAATAGCTAGATGTGGACATGAATGTGATGTAATGTAAAAGTATAGTGTAGAAATGTAATGTAATAATGTCTATTGAGGTTTATAGTTGTGCTTGACCCTAGTATGTTGTTAATCCCTTTGAGTACATGATTTTAATGATGCTTATGTAACCAAACTCAAATTATGTTATGTCACCCCATTGGGGCACTGATGAGACTCCAAAGAGGGGTTAATGTTTATGATTATGATTATGAGTATGTATAGTGCATGCACAGGTTGAGTTTGGTGAATGAATGAAAGAAAAGTTTAAAATTTTTATGTATGTTGTTGATTATGTATGGGATTAAACAGGTTCACAGGATGTATGTTAGGCTTGCTACGGGTCCCGGTGGCCTTAAGCCGATCTGGATCCTAGCGCCAGTAGCGGTCCGATTCTCAGGTCGTTACAATATGTTTATGTTAAGAAATTGAATGATTTAGTTTAAATAATTTGCTTCTAATTATTAATCAAGTTTAGATTTTTCTCTTAAAGCAATTAATTGATTAAATCTACACGTTTGTTGAAATTGTTAATTATTTAGAGTTAACTTAGCACTTTGCAAATTAATATAATATTAATAAAAAATTAATGGAATTTGCTTGTTTGAACATTTACAATTAAAAAATTAAGTGAATTATCTTTAGCTATCAATGATCAACTAGTGAAACTTCTTTTTTTGATATGGGGATTGGGGATTAGGGATTAGGGGAGTAGAACCTGAGACATCTCAGATTTCAAATTAAGTGAATTATTCTCTTTTCATTTCAAATTTTTTGTTCTTCTCTTTTCTTACTTGGTATTTAAAATAAATAAATTTATAAGTATTTAAGGGATCGACACTTATTCACCCTATCTACAGAATTCTTGAACTAAAATAAGGAATTAGTTATATTTGGAGAATTCGATGCCCGTTAAATTTTGACGTTGTTGTCCGGGACTCTACTAATTCATTTTTAACTTTTATGACCAGATCTAAAAATAGTAAAATTTAATTTAATCCAGAGATACAAAAGATTGCAAAATGGTTGAGGAAAGCAACCAAATTGAAAAAACAAGCAAATTCATATGCTTCTTAGTCAACTAGCCAAACATCTACGAGTGAGAATACAAAAAATTTTGCATTTATAAGACAACCCGAACATCCAAAAAATTCTAGAATCCATTAAAGATTGGCTTTATTGTTTGCCTCTAAGATGAATTATCACATGGGCACAAATTAGAGATTTATTTTTAGATATATTTTTTTAGCAACTAAAATCTCATCTATAAGAAAAGAAATTAGTGGAATCAAGCAAAGGAGGAATGAAACAGTCCATAAGTATTGGGAGCCTTATAAAAAAATGATTGTAAGATGTCCCAAATAAGAAATCACGCCAAGACAGTTCAACTTTCACTTTTATGAGGGATTGTTACCATTAGAAAGGAGAATAATTGATACTTCTAGTGGGGAGCTATCTTAGAAATGGAACTTGAGAATGGTAAAAATATGATCTCAAAGATAGTTGCAAACTTAGGCATATGGTCGGAAAGAAGATGTTTCTAGGAGTGAAAGCGAAGTAAGCATAACTTCTCTAGGCTCTAAAATTTCACAACTGACCACTGCAATTCAATAATTGGCTGCAATAATATGAACCACGTAAGGACTTATGGCATTTGCACAAAACTCGATTACCCCATGGATATGTGCCCCACCCTTCAGGAAGATAAGCAAGTGAATGCTATCTGAGGATTTAATGGGTGATCAAGCATAATTTAGCCACATTTTTAGTATATTTATTACTGTTTAATTACACATTTTTCTAGCTTAATTTATGGTTTTTGTCTTGTTTTTACAGAAAAGGAAGAAAATGGAAAGTTGGAGAAAAAGTGCAGAAAAAGCTGAAAAAGTGATTGGGTCAAAGTGATTTGGCCAAATCACTGCCCAGATCAAACTGAAGCAGAAACCTGGAGGCAACAGTTGTAATACCCGGCTAGACTCCGGCATCAGAATTCCTACCGTCCGGTGGAATTTCGGATGTCAGAGACCTCTAGAAGGGTAAAACCATGTTTTCATGAAATGTTTTAATGTTTTTGATGATTTTAAGTAAAAAGGAAATGAGCTTTTTGCATGAAAACAACCTTGGAGGAAAACCCAGGTTCGGCCGCCGAACCTCAAGTTCGGCCATCGAACATGTAGGCATTTCGGGTGTGCCTTAGGCCCCCGAAGGCATAGGTTGAGGAAAGTCCAGGTTCGGCCGCCGAACCTCAAGTTCGGCCGCCGAACATGGCATGCATGCGGAGGCACGTTCGGCCCCCGAACGTGGCCTGGCCAGCCACTATAAAAGGGTCCCTTAGCCGAAAACGGGCGAGTTTTTCTTCCCATTGTCGGCCAAGGTGAGCTCTCCGCTGTTCCTCACCAATCCTTGAGTTTTTCCTTCAAATCTTTTAAGATTTTCACAAGTTTTTGCTTTGTTTTGAAGATTTTCGAGTTTAAAGCAAGTTTTGGAGTTTTGAGGTTCAAGAACTCAAAAATCTCCCACCTCCGAGTTTAGGACGTCTCTCTCTCGATCTTCAAGAGGTAAGAGCCGATCTTAAGCTCATTTCATGTTTAAAGTAAGTTTTATGCAAGATCTATGGGGTAGAATGCATGTTTAGCTCATAGTTAGATTTTTGAGTTTATGTTGTATTTTTGAGCAATGTGTTGTTGTTGTGTGTTGTAGTTGGGGTTTAAGTTAGTTTGAAGCCCTTAGGAGCCAATGTATGTATATTTGCATGATTTGAATGAGTTATATGCATGTTGGAAGTTTTGGAGGCAAATATGCATAGAAGAGCTGAGTTTCTGCCATTCTGGGAGAAACCAGGTTCGGCAGCCGAAGGAACTTTCGGCCGCCGAACCCTCTTGTGGAGGCAGCATTCGGCTGCCGAAGCTTGCCCCCGAAAGAGGACTTTCGCCTCTGTCTGGGAGTTTCGGCCGCCAAAAGTGCCGCCGAACATGCATGAGTTTCGCCTCTGTTTGGGAGTTTCGGCCGCCGAAGGTGCAGCCGAACCTGCCTGACTTTCGGCTCTGGAGGGACTTTCGACCGCCGAACCTGCCTGACTTTCGGCCCTGTCCAGCCTTCCTTTGCATGTTTTTGCATGATTGTTTTGAGGTGTTTTTGGGGGTTTTTGGGGGATGTTTTTAGAGTTATGTTCCAGTTGTTTGGTCCCTCATTTGAGTCCACCTGTGTAGGTTCGGACCCGAGGAACCGAGGACCCCAGCAGTGAGTTCAGCTGCTTCTGAGTCAGTAGAGCTTCTGCCAGAGGTGAGTAGAATAAACCTTTATGTTTTTAAAGCAAATGAATTACACAGTTGAGCATGTTCATGCATCATGAATGCCATGTGATGAATTAGGTTGTTTGCATTAGAATTCACGAATATGTTGCATTGCATTTATGATGTTGATGTGGATTGGTTATTGAATGATCCTTTAGTCCTCATATGGTATGATGATGCTACGGCATGATATGGTACGAAAGTCCAAGTTGTACCCATTCTACGTCCCTGGCACTATGTGAGAGAAAGTCCAGGTTGTACCCATTCTACGTCCCTGGCACATTGGTATGTATGATATGTTATGTTAAGAGAAAGACCGGTTGTACCCATTCTACGTCCCGGCACTTTGGAATGTAGAGGACTATTGGTGACACTACCATCCGAGATGTGATTTGTTGTGATGTGTTGCATTACATGATGGCATGAGATTTAAATGTTGTTTTCTATTATTCTGCTCACTGGGCTCTAGTAGCTCACCCCTTTTCCCAAATCCCCCAGGATTACAGGTGCGGGCTAGACAGAGAAGTCAAGAAGAGTAAAGTCTTGTAATTGTAATAGTTAGAAAGTGGACATGATAAAATGTAAGATGATGTATAACTGAATAGTTATGTTATGTATAATGATATTGAGGATTAGAAGTTGTGCTTGACCCTATAGATGTTGTAATCCCTTTTTGTTACATGATCTTAATGTTTATTGATGACCATGTTAGCCAACTCAACACAGGTTATGCCACCCGTTGGGGGCATTGATGAGATCCCACAGAGGGGTCAAGTTTATGATTATGATTATGTTCAGTGCATGCACAGGTTAAGTTTGGCGTATGATAGAATGTATGAAACGAAAGTTTTAATTTTTATGTGTGTTGTTGATCATGTATGGGATTAAACAGGTTTTCAGGTTATGTCAGGCTTGCTACGGGTCCCGGCGGCCTTAAGCCGATCTGGATCCTAGCGCCAGTAGCGGTCCAATTTTCGGGTCGTTACAGAGTGGTATCAGAGCCTGGTTCATATGGTCGGACCTAGAGTGTCGGGCTCATAGATGTTATAGAAGGTCAAGCACAATAGGAAGATCATGTCCACTAGGATAGGATGTGGAGTCCTGTCTTGCATGATGATGTGAAATGCCATGATTATATGCATGTGCATTAATGATATGTGATGTATGTGATGAGGGTTCATGTGTGCCCACATGAACCATATGATGCTAATGTTTGCTTGTTATGTGCTGTTTTTCAGAAAATAGGATGAGAGGAACTCGTCGATCTGCACGATTGACTGGAGTGCCACCTGAGGATGAGGGCATGAGCGCCCGTCCTCCTACATTGCCTAGGGCAATGTCTAGTAGGTCTAACAGAGAAAGGACAGTAAGAGACCCTATGTAATACCCGGCTAGACTCCGGTATCGGAATTCCAACCGTCCGGTGGAATCTCCGATGTCGGAAGCCTCTAGTAGGGTAGAAACATGTTTACATAAAATGTTTTAAGGTATTTCATGATTTTAAGTATAAAAATTTAAATGAGTTTTTGCATGAAAAGTCTTTGGAGGAAAACCCAGGTTCGGCCGCCGAAAGTCAAGTTCGGCCGCCGAACATGCATGCGTTTTGGAGGCACGTTAGGCCCCCGAAAGCATGAGTGAGGGAAGCTTAGGTTCGGCCGCCGAAAGTCAAGTTCGGCCGCCGAACATGGCATGCATGCGGAGGCAAGTTCGGCCCCCGAACGTGGCCTGGCCAGCCACTATAAAAGGGTCACTTAGCCGAAATGGGCGAGCTTTCTCCCATTTTCGGCCACAGCTAGCTTCCGACCTCCCTCTCCCCAGATCTAGTGTTCTTCCTTCAAATCCCCACCATTTTCTTGAGTTTTAAGCTTGCATTGAAGGTTTTGAACTTTTGAAACAAGTTTTGGAGCTTTGGGAACTCAGGAGCTCATTTTCATGGATCTCCAAGTTTAGGTCGTCTTCCTCTCGATCTTCAAGAGGTAAGGGCCGATCTTAAGCTCCTTATGTATTTTAAGTAAGTTTTAAGTTGTTTTATGGGTAGAAATGCATGTTAGGCTTTAAGTGGAGTTTATGGGTTTTGATGATGATTTGAACAATGTATGTTGATTTTGTGTGTTTGAAGTGTTGTAGTTGGGGTATTTGATAGTTTGAGACCCCTAGGTGTGATATATGGTGTTTATGCATGTTTTAGAACAAGTTTATGCATGATTTGAGAGTTGGGAGGCAAATGTGCAATAGAGGAGTCAAAGTTTCTGCCCTTTGGCAGAAACCAGGTTCGGCAGCCGAAGGCATTTTCGGCCGCCGAACATGACTGGGGAGGCAGGCCTTTCGGCTGCCGAAGTTGCCCCCGAAAAGAGACTTTCGTCTCTGTCTGGGACTTTCGGCCGTCGAAGGTGCCGCCGAACATGCATGAGTTTCGCCTCTGTCTGGGAGTTTCGGCCGCCGAAGGTGCCGCCGAACCTGCCTGACTTTCGGCTCTGGAGGGACTTCCGGCCGCCGAAGGTGCCGCCGAAAGTGCCCTGTCCAGCCTTTTCTTGCATGCTTCCTAGGAGTGTTTTGAGGTGTTTTTAGGAGGTGTTTGGGGGTATGTTTAGAGTTATGTTCTTGTTGTTTGGTGCCTCATTTGAGTCCACCTGTGTAGGTTCGGACCCGAGGAACCGAGACCCCCGGTTGTGAGATAGTCGTTCAGAGTTCGTTGTTAAAGCTTCAGTCACCAGGTGAGTGGAACAACCCCTTAAGTTTTAAAGTAAGGTAAATGAATAAATGAATGAATCATAAAGCATTGCCCATGCATCATTATGCCATGCAATATTTCAGGATGTTTGCATTAGAATTCACGAATATGCTGCATTGCATAAATTGATGTTGATGTGGATGGTTGTTGGGTGATCCATAGTCCTCTGATGTTATGCTATGATGATATGTTATGGAAGACCAGCGAGGCCCATTCTACGCCCCTGGCACTTTAGAATGTTATGTTATGTAAGAGAAAGACTAGTGAGGCCCATTCTACGCCCCTGGCATTTGGAGATGTTGAGGACTAATGGTGACAATACCATCCTTTATGTGATTAGCTGTGATGTGTTGCATTTCATGAAAGCATGAATAAGAAAAAGTTAAATAATATGATAAAATAATAATAATAATAATAATAAAATGAATAATAATATACCTAAAAATGGAGGAATTAAAGCAAATGTTTTTAGTTTCTGCTCATTGGGCTTTATAGCTCACCCCCTCTCCCTTAACCCCAGTCTTGCAGGTGCAGAGTAGATAGAGAAGTCAGCAGAGTAAGAGAAGTTTATGTAATGGCTTAGCTGTGGACATGGTTTGTTGGTAATGTAATAGTATGAGATATAATGTAATGTAAGTTTGATAATGTGCTTGACTAGAGTCTGTTGTATTCCCTGTACACATGGTCTTGTATGAGATATAATGTTTTTATGATGCCTATGTAATCCAAGCCTATGTTATGTTATGTTACCCCATTGGAGTATTTGAAGAGGACTCCAAATGAGAGGTCTATGTTATGTTTGTGCATGCACAGGCTAGGCTTGGCAAAGAAATGTTTGAATGAAAGAAAAGTTTTTAAATTTTTTTTTATGTATGTTGTTGACCATGTATGGGATTAAACAGGTTCACAGGATGTATGTTTGGCTTGCTACGGGTTCTGGCGGCCTTAAGCCGACCTGAATCCTAGCGCCGGTAGCGGTCCGGTTTTCGGGTCGTTACAGAGTGGTATCAGAGCCCTAGGTTCATATGGTCGGACCTAGAGTGTCGGGCTCATAGATGTGATAGAAAGTCAAGCACAATAGGAAATCATGTCCACTAGGATAGGATGTAGAGTCCTGTCTAGAATGAAAGTATGATATGCCATGAGATATGCTATGTATATGATGTGGGTTCATGTGTTTCCACATGAACCATTGGATGCTAATGTTTTGTTATCTGTGCTGTTTTCAGTAAACAGAATGCGAGGAACTCGTCGATCAGCTAGATTGACCAGAGTACCACCGGAGGATGAGGGCACGAGCGCCCGTCCTCCAGCATTGCCAAGGGCAATGTCAAGTAGGTCCAACAAAGACAGAGCAGTGGGAGACCCTAGAAGATCTCTGGATCTGGGTAGAAACAGATCAGTAAGAGGAACGGTTCAAGGAGGCAGGTCAGTGGATGTGGGAGAAGAGATGGATGTGGACCAGAGGAGGGATGGTAGTCTTGGTGTGAGCATGCCAGAAGAGGGCATGGGTGAGTCTCAGGGAGGCACTCAGGCCTCGGGGTTTGTTCCACCACCCCAGTACCCACCTTTTTCACCATACCCCGGGTATTCGATGGGAGGTACATCGGATTACCCCAGTTTTAATCCTTACCCTTCTCACATGCCATACCCACCTTTCTACCCACAGTATCCACAGTACCCTATGTACCCACCTCCATCCTTCCATCCAGACACAGCAAACCCTATCCCAGGGGATGCCGCACCTCCAACACCAGCAGAAACCGCAGTTACAGAAACCCAAAGACCTCAACCTACCTCATCTGGAGGGAGCAAGGCCAAGATGACCGACTATATGAAGTTGGGTGCTCCCCAGTTTAATACTGGTGATGATCCGTTTGTGTACCTGGAGAAGGTCAAAACAATTACAGATGAGATAGGGGCTGATGACAGTAGAGCCATTCAGATGGCTGGTTTCACTCTGAAATGCAAGAAGGCACGAGAGTGGTTCAAGAACTATGTGAAACCAAGGGTGGACAGTCTGTCATGGGAGGAGTTTGCGAATGAGTTCGCAGGATGGGCTTTCCCTGACAGTTCCAGGGAGCTGAAGGTGATTGAGTTTGAACAGCTGAAGCAGACAGATGAGATGGGTGTCGATGAGTACACCGATAGATTCTTAGAGTTGTTGCCGTTTGCTGGGCAACATCTGGACACAGATCCGAAGAAGTCGAGGAGGTATATCATGAGGCTCAATTCCAGGTATTCCTCTTTGATTCAGTCAGCTGATAGAGAAAGTTTCCATGCCATTATAGACATGGCCAGGAGAATGGAGGCTAGTGCCGTAATAGAGGGAAAAGTCAAGCAGTCAGTGGCACAGCCTTCTGGTTCTAAGACCCCAGGTGGGGGAAGGATAGACCCTTCATCCTTGAGTTCAGCTAGTAAGAAGTGGGGCAGTACCACTAAGAAACCAAAGAAGAATAAGTTCTGGAGCAAGATCAAATCAGGTCTGGGATTAGGAGGTGGCTCAAGCTCTGGTGCTGATAATGCAGTGTGTGCAAGGTGTGGTAAGCTACACAGGGGGGTATGCCGGTTTGGGACGACAGCCTGCTACAGGTGTGGGCAAGAGGGACACATGTCTTGGGAATGTCCGAGAGCAGTTCCTACGGCACAGCCCCAGCAGACAACTTCGGGTAGCGTAGCACAGCCAGCAGCTTCAGCCGCAACACAGGCTAGTGGCAGAGGCCGAGGGAGAGGGTCAGCCTCTTCTTCATCAGTTTACAGAGGGGAAGGTCCGTCAGCTTCAGCACGGATCTTCACAATGACGCAGCAGGAGGCAAACGCATCCAACACCGTGGTGTCAGGTAATATCATCATTAGTTGTTCAGATGTTTATGCCTTAATGGACCCGGGTGCATCCCATTCTTTTGTTTCTCCGAGAGCGGTCGAGAGGTTGGGTTTGATGGTCTCTGGGTTAGAGTGTCCCTTATGGGTCAGCGGACCCAAATGTGACCCGTCAGTGGCAGAGTCAGTCTGCCAGTACAGTCCAGTTTTCATAGAGGGAAGATGCCTATCCGCCGACCTAGTGGTTCTAGACTTGACAGATTTTGACGTCATTCTAGGGATGGATTGGCTATCTACCCATGGTGCTACCTTGGATTGCAGAGACAAGGTAGTTAAGTTCAGATGTCAGGATGGGTCAGAGGTTGTCTTTAGAGGAGACAGGGGGAGTACACCTAGAAGTTTGATATCAGCCCTACAGGCTCGTAGGCTGCTCAGGAGGGGTTGTCAGGGTTATCTAGCTCATGTGAGAGAGCTAGACAGAGATATCAGAGAGCTCGCCTCGGTGCCTGTGGTTAGAGAGTTCTTAGATGTTTTCCCAGACGAGCTGCAAGGTTTACCGCCTCCTAGGGAGATAGAGTTCGAAATAGAATTGATGCCAGGAACCAGACCGATTTCTATCCCTCCCTACAGGATGGCGCCAGCAGAGCTGAGAGAGCTTAAAGAACAGTTGCAAGAGCTGGTAGACAAGGGTTTCATCCGACCGAGTGCCTCACCTTGGGGTGCTCCAGTGTTGTTCGTGAAAAAGAAGGATGGATCCCTCAGACTTTGTATCGACTATAGACAGTTGAACAAGGTTACTACCAAGAACAAGTACCCGTTGCCTAGGATCGATGATCTATTCGACCAGCTAGCAGGAGCAGGTTGTTTCTCCAAAATAGATCTGAGATCTGGGTATCATCAGCTGAGGATCAGAGATGAAGATGTGCCAAAGACAGCATTCAGGACCAGATATGGGCATTTTGAGTTCCTAGTGATGCCGTTCGGGTTAACAAACGCCCCTGCAGCATTCATGGATCTCATGAACAGAGTATTTAGCCAATACCTGGATCACTTCGTTATTGTCTTCATAGATGATATCTTAGTGTATTCCAGGAATGCAGAAGAGCATGCCCATCATCTGCGGTTGGTCTTGCAGACTTTGAGGGAACATGGCTTGTATGCCAAGTTCTCTAAATGTGAATTCTGGCTGAGGAGCATTTCGTTCTTGGGGCATGTAGTGTCAGAGAATGGTATTGAGGTGGACCCCAAGAAGACAGAAACTGTGGCTAACTGGCCTAGACCCACTTCAGTGACAGAGATTAGAAGTTTCTTGGGTTTGGCAGGTTACTACAGGAGGTTCGTTCAGGACTTCTCAAAGATAGCAGCTCCTCTGACCAGGTTAACCAGGAAGAATCAGAAGTTTCTGTGGACCGACCAGTGCGAAGAGAGTTTTGAAGAGCTTAAGAAGAGGTTGACTTCAGCACCAGTTTTAGCTCTGCCATCTAGTGATAAGGACTTTACAGTCTTTTGTGATGCGTCCCGTGTGGGACTGGGTTGTGTACTGATGCAGAATGAGAGGGTGATTGCTTATGCTTCTAGGCAGCTGAAGAAGCATGAGTTGAATTACCCCACACACGACCTGGAGATGGCAACAGTAATCTTTGCACTCAAGATGTGGAGGCACTACCTCTATGGGGTAAAATGTGAGATCTTTACAGATCATAAGAGCCTGCAGTACATCCTGAGTCAAAGAGATTTGAATTTGAGACAGAGAAGATGGGTAGAACTGCTGAGTGACTACGATTGCAAAATCCAGTATCATCCGGGTAAGGCTAATGTTGTAGCTGATGCCTTAAGCCAGAAATCACTCGGCAGTCTATCCCACATCACAGCAGAACGAAGACCAATAGTAAAGGAGTTCTACAAGCTCATCGAAGAAGGGCTACAGTTAGAGTTGTCGGGTACAGGTGCCTTGTTGGCTCAGATGAGAGTGACACCCGTGTTCCTTGAGCAAGTCGCTCAGAAACAGCATGAGGACCCCGAGTTAGTGAAGATTGCCAGGACGGTTCAGTCAGGCAAGAATAATGAGTTCAGATTTGACAACAAGGGGATCCTCCGCTATGGGAGTCGACTGTGTGTACCAGATGACATAGGGCTAAAAGGAGACATTATGAGAGAGGCTCATAATGCAAGATACAGCATTCACCCTGGAGCCACCAAGATGTATCAAGATTTGAAGAAAGTTTATTGGTGGCCAGCGATGAAGAAAGAAGTGGCACAGTTCGTGTCAGCCTGCGAAGTGTGTCAGAGGGTGAAGCTGGAACATCAGAAGCCAGCTGGAATGCTTAACCCGCTACCGATTCCAGAATGGAAATGGGAAAACATAGCTATGGACTTCGTAGTAGGGTTACCGGCGACGTCCAACAGAGTGGACTCCATATGGGTGATTGTGGACAGACTCACCAAATCTGCTCACTTCATCCCTGTCAGGAGTGGCTACTCTGTGGACAAATTGGCGCAGGTGTATGTGGATGAGATTGTCAGGCTGCACGGGATTCCAGTGTCTATAGTGTCTGATAGAGGGCCCCAGTTCACTTCCAGGTTTTGGCGGAGTCTGCAGAGTGCTATGGGTACCAAGTTAGACTTCAGTACTGCCTTCCATCCCCAGACTGATGGACAGTCAGAGAGGACCATCCAGACAATAGAAGATATGCTCAGAATGTGTGTGCTAGATTTTGGCGGTTCTTGGAGGCAACATCTACCCTTAGTGGAGTTCGCCTACAATAACAGCTATCATACTAGCATCGGGATGGCTCCATATGAAGCTTTATATGGGAGGAAGTGCAGGTCACCTGTTTGCTGGGAAGAAGTTGGAGAAAAGGCCTTGGCATGGCCTGAGCTAGTAGAGATCACCAGCAGGGTGGTACCATTAATCAGAGAAAGAATCAAGACTGCTGCAAGCAGACAGAAGAGTTATGCAGACATCCGCAGAAGGCAGTTAGAGTTTCAGGAGGGGGACCTGGTATTGCTCAAGGTGTCTCCAATGAAGGGAGTGGTTCGCTTCGGGAAGAAAGGTAAACTAGCCCCACGATACATCGGACCCTTTGAAATCTTGCAAAAGATTGGGAATGTGTCGTACAAGCTGGATTTGCCTGCTTCAATGGAAAGGATCCATCCGGTTTTCCATGTTTCCATGTTGAGGAAGTTTGTGTCAGATCCGAGCAAGGTTCTTAGTGAGCCTGATGTGGAGGTCCAAGAGGATCTCACCTATGTTGAACAGCCAGTATGGATCATAGACACCCAGATTAGAAAGTTAAGAAACAAGGAAATCCCGATGGTGAAAGTCCTGTGGAACCATCACAACTTGAAAGAATGCACTTGGGAGACACGAGAGTCTATGCTCCAGCAGTACCCTCATCTCTTTTAAGGTTAGATCCCTATGTGTTGATGTGCTATATATGTATGTTATATGTTTGCCATGTTATGTGTTGTTTGGTGAACATTCGGGGACGAATGTTCTTAAGGGGGGGAGAATGTAATACCCGGCTAGACTCCGGTATCGGAATTCCAACCGTCCGGTGGAATCTCCGATGTCGGAAGCCTCTAGTAGGGTAGAAACATGTTTACATAAAATGTTTTAAGGTATTTCATGATTTTAAGTATAAAAATTTAAATGAGTTTTTGCATGAAAAGTCTTTGGAGGAAAACCCAGGTTCGGCCGCCGAAAGTCAAGTTCGGCCGCCGAACATGCATGCGTTTTGGAGGCACGTTAGGCCCCCGAAAGCATGAGTGAGGGAAGTTCAGGTTCGGCCGCCGAAAGTCAAGTTCGGCCGCCGAACATGGCATGCATGCGGAGGCAAGTTCGGCCCCCGAACGTGGCCTGGCCAGCCACTATAAAAGGGTCACTTAGCCGAAATGGGCGAGCTTTCTCCCATTTTCGGCCACAGCTAGCTTCCGACCTCCCTCTCCCCAGATCTAGTGTTCTTCCTTCAAATCCCCACCATTTTCTTGAGTTTTAAGCTTGCATTGAAGGTTTTGAACTTTTGAAACAAGTTTTGGAGCTTTGGGAACTCAGGAGCTCATTTTCATGGATCTCCAAGTTTAGGTCGTCTTCCTCTCGATCTTCAAGAGGTAAGGGCCGATCTTAAGCTCCTTATGTATTTTAAGTAAGTTTTAAGTTGTTTTATGGGTAGAAATGCATGTTAGGCTTTAAGTGGAGTTTATGGGTTTTGATGATGATTTGAACAATGTATGTTGATTTTGTGTGTTTGAAGTGTTGTAGTTGGGGTATTTGATAGTTTGAGACCCCTAGGTGTGATATATGGTATTTATGCATGTTTTAGAACAAGTTTATGCATGATTTGAGAGTTGGGAGGCAAATGTGCAATAGAGGAGTCAAAGTTTCTGCCCTTTGGCAGAAACCAGGTTCGGCAGCCGAAGGCACTTTCGGCCGCCGAACATGACTGGGGAGGCAGGCCTTTAGGCTGCCGAAGTTGCCCCTGAAAAGAGACTTTCGTCTCTGTCTGGGACTTTCGGCCGCCGAAGGTGCCGCCGAACATGCATGAGTTTCGCCTCTGTCTGGGAGTTTCGGCCGCCGAAGGTGCCGCCGAACCTGCCTGACTTTCGGCTCTGGAGGGACTTCCGGCCGCCGAAGGTGCCGCCGAAAGTGCCCTGTCCAGCCTTTTCTTGCATGCTTCCTAGGAGTGTTTTGAGGTGTTTTTAGGAGGTTTTTGGGGGTATGTTTAGAGTTATGTTCTTGTTGTTTGGTGCCTCATTTGAGTCCACCTGTGTAGGTTCGGACCCGAGGAACCGAGACCCCCGGTTGTGAGATAGTCGTTCAGAGTTCGTTGTTAAAGCTTCAGTCACCAGGTGAGTGGAACAACCCCTTAAGTTTTAAAGTAAGGTAAATGAATAAATGAATGAATCATAAAGCATTGCCCATGCATCATTATGCCATGCAATATTTCAGGATGTTTGCATTAGAATTCACGAATATGCTGCATTGCATAAATTGATGTTGATGTGGATGGTTGTTAGGTGATCCATAGTCCTCTGATGTTATGCTATGATGATATGTTATGGAAGACCAGCGAGGCCCATTCTACGCCCCTGGCACTATGTAAGAGAAAGACCAGCGAGGCCCATTCTACGCCCCTGGCACTTTAGAATGTTATGTTATGTAAGAGAAAGACCAGTGAGGCCCATTCTACGCCCTTGGCATTTGGAGATGTTGAGGACTAATGGTGACAATACCATCCTTTATGTGATTAGCTGTGATGTGTTGCATTTCATGAAAGCATGAATAAGAAAAAGTTAAATAATATGATAAAATAATAATAATAATAATAATAAAATGAATAATAATATACCTAAAAATGGAGGAATTAAAGCAAATGTTTTTAGTTTCTGCTCATTGGGCTTTATAGCTCACCCCCTCTCCCCTAACCCCAGTCTTGCAGGTGCAGAGTAGATAGAGAAGTCAGCAGAGTAAGAGAAGTTTATGTAATAGCTTAGCTGTGGACATGGTTTGTTGGTAATGTAATAGTATGAGATGTAATGTAATGTAAGTTTGATAATGTGCTTGACTAGAGTCTGTTGTATTCCCTGTACACATGGTCTTGTATGAGATATAATGTTTTTATGATGCCTATGTAATCCAAGCCTATGTTATGTTATGTTACCCCATTGGAGTATTTGAAGAGGACTCCAAATGAGAGGTCTATGTTATGTTTGTGCATGCACAGGCTAGGCTTGGCAAAGAAATGTTTGAATGAAAGAAAAGTTTTTAAATTTTTTTTTATGTATGTTGTTGACCATGTATGGGATTAAACAGGTTCACAGGATGTATGTTTGGCTTGCTACGGGTTCTGGCGGCCTTAAGCCGACCTGAATCCTAGCGCCGGTAGCGGTCCGGTTTTCGGGTCGTTACACCCTAGAAGGTCTCTAGATCTGGGTAGGAGCAGATCAGTGAGGGGAACAGTTCAAGGAGGAATGTCAAAAGACATGGGGGATGATATGGATGTAGAGCAGAGGAGGGATGGCAGTTTGGGAGTTAGCATGTCAGAAGAGGGAATGGGAGAGTCCCAAGGAGGCACTCAGGCCTCGGGATTTGTTCAGCCACCCCACTACCCACACTTCTCAAAAATCCCGGGTATTCGATGGGAGGTACATCGGATTACCCTAGCTTCACCCCTTATCCCACACAGATGCCATACCCACCCTACTACCCACCATATTCACAATACCCAATGTTTCCACCCCTACCCTACTATCCAAATCTAGCAAACCCTACCTCAGAAAATGTTGCACCACCTCCACCACCTACAAAACCAGCAGCCCCAGCTAACCAACCTTCTAGACCTAGCTCAGCCAGTGGGAGCAAGGTCAAGATGACCGACTACATGAAGTTGGGTGCTCCCCAGTATGAAAAAGGGGATGACCCGTTTGTGTATCTTGAGAGGGTCAAGGTGATCACAGATGAGATTGGGGCTGATGATAGTAGAGCCATTCAGATGGCTGGGTTCACGCTTAAGTGCAAGAAGGCACGGGAATGGTTCAAGAATTATGTGAACCCAGAGTAGACAGCATGTCTTAGGAGGAGTTTGCAAACGAGTTTGCAGGATGGGCTTTCCCAGATAGTTCAAGGGAGCTGAAGATGATAGAGTTTGAGCAGTTGAGGCAGACTGATGAGATGGGTGTAGAGGAGTTCACAGACAGATTCTTGGAGCTGTTGCCATTTGCAGGGCAAAACCTAGATACAGACCAGAAAAGGTCAAGGAGGTATATCATGAAACTCCACTCCAGATATTCCTCCTTGATCCAGTCAGCAGATAGGGAGAGCTTCCATGCCATAGTGGATATGGCCCGGAAAATGGAGGCCAGTGCCATCGTTCAGGGAACAGTCAGACAGTCAGTGGCACAACCTTCTGGTTCCAAGACCCCAGGCTCTTCTTCTCTGAGTGCAGCAGCTTCAAGTAGCAAAAAGTGGAGTAACACCACTAGGAAGCCCAAGAAGAACAAGTTTTGGAACAAGGTTAAGTCCAGTCTGGGACTAGGGAGTGGCTCGAGCTCTGGTGCGGATAACGCAGTTTGTGCAAAGTGTGGTAGGCCACACAGGGGAGTTTGCCGGGCTGGGACAACAGCCTGCTTCAGATGCGGGCAAGAGGGACACATGGCTCGGGAGTGTCCTAGGGCAGCTTTTGGAGCACAGTCTCAGCAGACAGCTTCTGGTAGTGTGGCTCAGCCAGCAGCTCCAGCCATGACTCAGGCCAGTGGCAGAGGCAGAGGGAGAGGGGCAGCCTCTTCTTCAGCGGGTTTCAGAGGTGAAGGTTCGTCAGCTCCAGCACGGATCTTCACGATGACTCAGCAGGAGGCAGATGCATCTAACACCGTGGTGGCAGGTAACTTAGTCATTGGTTGTTCAGATGTGTATGCCTTGATGGACCCTGGTGCATCTCATTCTTTTATAGCTCCGAGAGCCGTCCAGAGGTTGGGGTTGATGATCTCTGAGTTAGAGTGTCCTCTCTGGGTCAGTGGACCCAAGTGTGATCCATCAGTGGCAGAGTCAGTCTGCCAGTGTAGTCCTGTGTTTGTTGAGGGAAGATGCTTGTTCGCCGACCTGGTGGTTCTAGATTTGACTGATTTTGACGTCATTTTAGGGATGGACTGGTTATCTACCCATGGTGCTACCTTGGACTGCAGGGACAAGGTAGTCAGGTTCAGAGGTCAGAATGGGTCAGAGGTTGTCTTCAGGGGAGACAGGAGGGGTACACCTAGAGGTCTGATATCAGCTCTTCAGGCTTGTAGGTTGCTTAGGAAGGGATGTCAGGGGTATTTGGCTCATGTGAGAGAGCTTAGCAGCCAGGTTAGAGAGCCCGCCTCGGTGCCAGTGGTTAGAGAGTTTTTAGATGTGTTCCCAGACGAGCTGCCAGGTTTACCACCTGCTAGGGAGATAGAGTTCGAGATAGAATTGATGCCTGGAACCCGACCGATCTCTATCCCTCCCTACAGGATGGCTCCAGCCGAGTTGAAGGAATTGAAGGATCAGTTGCAAGAGCTGGTAGAAAAGGGCTTCATCCGACCGAGCACTTCACCTTGGGGTGCACCAGTTTTGTTTGTCAGAAAGAAGGATGGATCCCTTAGGCTTCGTATCGACTACAGGCAGTTGAACAAAGTCACTACCAAGAATAAGTACCCATTGCCAAGGATCGACTATCTATTTGACCAGCTAGCCGGAGCAGGTTGTTTCTCCAAAATAGATCTAAGATCGGGGTACCATCAGTTGAGGATAAGGGAAGAAGATGTGCCAAAGACAGCTTTCAGGACCAGATATGGGCATTTTGAGTTCCTTGTAATGCCGTTCGGGTTAACCAACGCCCCTGCAGCATTCATGGATCTCATGAACAGAGTGTTTAGCCAATACCTAGATCACTTTGTTATTGTCTTCATAGATGATATCTTGGTGTATTCCAGGAATGCAGAGGAGCATGCCCATCATCTGAGGTTGGTTCTGCAGACTTTGAGGGAACATGGCTTGTATGCCAAGTTCTCTAAGTGTGAGTTCTGGCTGAGGAGCATTTCGTTCTTGGGGCATGTAGTGTCAGAGAATGGGATCGAGGTAGACCCCAAGAAAGTGGAAGTTGTAGCTAACTGGCCTAGACCCACTTCAGTGACGGAGATCAGGAGTTTCTTGGGTTTGGCAGGTTACTACAGGAGGTTCGTTCAGGACTTCTCGAAAATAGCAACTCCTCTGACCAGACTAACCAGGAAGAATCAGAAGTTTCTGTGGACCGACCAGTGCGAAGAGAGTTTTGAAGAGTTTAAGAAGAGGTTGACTTCAGCACCAGTTTTAGCTCTGCCATCTAGTGATGAGGACTTTACAGTCTTCTGTGATGCGTCCCGTGTGGGACTGGGTTGTGTACTAATGCAGAAAGAGAGGGTGATTGCTTATGCTTCTAGGCAGCTAAAGAAGCATGAGTTGAATTACCCCACACATGACCTTGAGATGGCAGCAGTAATCTTTGCACTCAAGATGTGGAGGCACTACCTCTATGGGGTAAAATGTGAGATCTTTACAGATCATAAAAGCCTGCAATACATCCTGAGTCAAAGAGATTTGAACTTGAGACAGAGGAGATGGGTAGAGCTGCTGAGTGACTATGATTGCAAGATTCAGTATCATCCAGGTAAGGCGAATGTTGTGGCAGACGCCCTAAGCCGGAAGTCGCTAGACAGTCTATCCCACATCACGGCAGAGAGGAGACCAGTGGTGAAGGAGTTTTACAAGCTCATTGATGAAGGTCTACAGTTGGAGTTATTTGGTACAGGTGCTTTAGTGGCCCAGATGAGAGTGACACCTGTGTTTCTAGAGGAAGTGGCTCAGAAACAGCATGAGGACCCAGAGTTAGTGAAGATTGCCAGGACTGTTCAGTCAGGCAAGGACAGTGAGTTCAGATTTGACAGTAAGGGTATCCTCCGCTATGGGAGTCGATTGTGTGTACCAGATGACATAGGGCTAAAAGGAGACATTATGAGAGAGGCTCATAATGCAAGATACAACGTTCACCCCGGAGCCACCAAGATGTATCAAGATCTGAAGAAGGTTTATTGGTGGCCAACTATGAAGAAAGAAGTGGCACAATTTGTGTCCGCCTGCGAAGTATGTCAGAGGGTGAAGTTGGAACATCAGAAGCCGGCTGGAATGCTTAACCCGCTACCTATTCCAGAATGGAAATGGGAGAATATAGCTATGGACTTCGTAGTGGGGTTACCGGCAGCGTCCAACAGATTGGACTCCATATGGGTGATTGTGGACAGACTCACCAAATCTGCTCACTTCATCCCTGTCAGGAGTGGCTACTCTGTGGACAAGTTGGCGCAGGTATATGTGGATGAGATCGTCAGGCTGCATGGGGTTCCTGTTTCTATAGTATCTGATAGAGGGCCCCAGTTCACCTCCAGGTTTTGGCGGAGTCTGCAGAATGCCATGGGTACTAGGTTGGATTTCAGTACTGCCTTCCACCCCCAGACTGATGGACAGTCAGAAAGGACCATCCAGACTATCGAGGATATGCTTAGAATGTGTGTGCTGGACTTTGGCGGTTCTTGGGGGCAGCATCTACCTTTGGTGGAGTTTGCCTACAATAACAGCCATCATGCTAGCATCGGGATGGCTCCATATGAAGGTTTATATGGAAGGAAGTGCAGATCACCTGTTTGCTGGGAGGAAGTTGGAGAGAAGGCCTTAGCAGGGCCAGAGTTAGTAGAGATTACCAGCAGGGTGGTACCCATAATCAGAGAAAGGATCAAGACTGCTGCAAGCAGACAGAAGAGTTATGCAGACATCCGCAAACGGCAGGTAGAGTTTCAGGAGGGGGATCTGGTATTGCTCAGGGTGTCTCCAATGAAAGGAGTGGTTCGCTTTGGGAAGAAGGGTAAACTAGCCCCACGGTACATCGGACCCTTTGAAATCTTGCAGAAGATTGGGAATGTGTCGTACAAGCTAGATTTACCTGCTTCAATGGAAAGAATCCATCCGGTTTTCCATGTTTCCATATTGAGAAAGTTTGTGTCAGATCCGGGCAAGGTTCTTAGTGAGCCTGATGTGGAGGTCCAAGAGGATCTCACCTATGTTGAGCAGCCAGTGCGGGTCATGGACACCCAGATCAGAAAGCTGAGAAACAAGGAAATCCCGATGGTGAAAGTCCTGTGGAACCACCACAATTTGGAAGAATGCACTTGGGAGACACGGGAGTCCATGCTCCAGCAATACCCTTATCTTTTCTAAGGTTAGTTCTTTATGAGTTTTATGTGCTTTACATGTATGTTATGTGTATGCCATGCTATGTACTAGTTGAGGAACATTCAGGGACGAATGTTCTTAAAGGGGGGAGAATGTAATACCCGGCTAGACTCCGGTATCAGAATTCCTACCGTCCGGTGGAATTTCGGATGTCAGAGACCTCTAGAAGGGTAAAACCATGTTTTCATGAAATGTTTTAATGTTTTTGATGATTTTAAGTAAAAAGGAAATGAGTTTTTTGCATGAAAACAACCTTGGAGGAAAACCCAGGTTCGGCCGCCGAACCTCAAGTTCGGCCGCCGAACATGCAGGCATTTCGGGTGTGCCTTAGGCCCCCGAAGGCATAGGTTGAGGAAAGTCCAGGTTCGGCCGCCGAACATGGCATGCATGCGGAGGCACGTTCGACCCCCGAACGTGGCCTGGCCAGCCACTATAAAAGGGTCCCTTAGCCGAAAACGGGCGAGTTTTTCTCCCCATTGTCGGCCAAGGTGAGCTCTCCGCTGTTCCTCACCAATCCTTGAGTTTTTCCTTCAAATCTTTTAAGATTTTCACAAGTTTTTGCTTTGTTTTGAAGATTTTCGAGTTTAAAGCAAGTTTTGGAGCTTTGAGGTTCAAGAACTCAAAAATCTCCCACCTCCGAGTTTAGGATGTCTCTCTCTCGATCTTCAAGAGGTAAGAGCCAATCTTAAGCTCATTTCATGTTTAAAGTAAGTTTTATGCAAGATCTATGGGGTAGAATGCATGTTTAGCTCATAGTTAGGTTTTTGAGTTTATGTTGTATTTTTGAGCAATGTGTTGTTGTTGTGTGTTGTAGTTGGGGTTTAAGTTAGTTTGAAGCCCCTAGGAGCCAATGTATGTATATTTGCATTATTTGAATGAGTTATATGCATGTTGGAAGTTTTGGAGGCAAATATGCATAGAAGAGCTGAGTTTCTGCCATTCTGGGAGAAACCAGGTTCGGCAGCCGAAGGAACTTTCGGCCGCCGAACCCTCTTGTGGAGGCAGCATTCGGCTGCCGAAGCTTGCCCCTGAAAGAGGACTTTCGCCTCTGTCTTGTAGTTTCGGCCGCCGAAAGTGCCGCCGAACATGCATGAGTTTCGCCTCTGTCTGGGAGTTTCGGCCGCCGAAGGTGCCGCCGAACCTGCCTGACTTTCGGCTCTGGAGGGACTTTCGGCCGCCGAACCTGCCGCCGAAAGTGCCCTGTCCAGCCTTCCTTTGCATGTTTTTGCATGATTTTTTTGAGGTGTTTTAGGGGGTTTTTGGGGGATGTTTTTAGAGTTATGTTCCAGTTGTTTGGTCCCTCATTTGAGTCCACCTGTGTAGGTTCGGACCCGAGGAACCGAGGACCCCAGCAGTGAGTTCAGCTGCTTCTGAGTCAGTAGAGCTTTTGCCAGAGGTGAGTAGAATAAACCTTTATGTTTTTAAAGCAAATGAATTACACAGTTGAGCATGTTCATGCATCATGAATGCCATGTGATGAATTAGGTTGTTTGCATTAGAATTCACGAATATGTTGCATTGCATTTATGATGTTGATGTGGATTGGTTATTGAATGATCCTTTAGTCCTCATATGGTATGATGATGCTACGGCATGATATGGTACGGAAGTCCAGGTTGTACCCATTCTACGTCCCTGGCACTATGTGAGAGAAAGTCCAGGTTGTACCCATTCTACGTCCCTGGCACATTGGTATGTATTTACTTGCCCAAGTCATTAATATTAATTCATCAAATCAAACCCCCCTCTTTTAAGTACTTGTTATTTACTTGCCCAAGTCATTAATAGGAAAATTCGTATTGTCAAATCCCTGTGGTTCGACCCTATTGCCACTATCTGCAATTTATTTTGTTGGTTGATAATAGGTTTATTTTTTACAGCTTTGATAACCGTTATCAAAAATTGGCGCCGTTGCCGGGGATTTGATCTAACTAACATATTTTCCTTTTTATGACTAGGGCTGATCGTAAACAAGCTCTTCTTTACGATCCAGAAATTGAACGCATTGCCAAGCCCTTATAAGCATGGCTATGGTAAGTATGTCTTTTCTCTCTTCTCAAATTTCTAAACTAACCTCTATTGTGAGAAATTATGGTATAGGTCAAGCTCAACAAGTTCAACAACTTCAGCGAATCAGACCATGTGAGATTTGCACATATGTAGGACACCCAACTGATCGATGTCCTACACTTTATGAGGATTACCGGCAAGTACGTTCCTTTGGAGGATTCAATAGCCAGCCAAGACATGATCCTTACCTTGATACCTACAATCCATGTTGGAGGGACCACCCGAATTATGACTATGCAAGGGCCAATCCATATCCAAGCTATCAGCAATGGAATCCAGCCCAAGCTGCACCTCAAAGTCCAATACACCCTTTGAAGAGATTGTGAAGTCCTTAGCAAATACTGTGCAAAATCTTGAGCAACAAGTGAGCCAAATGGCCACTTCAATGAGCAAATGGGAGTCACAAGGGAAGCTACCACCCCAAACTGAGATAAATCCAAGATAAAATGTTAGTGCCATCACATTGAGGAGTGGAAAAGAGCTGCAAGACAGCAAGGCTGAGAAATTGAAGAAACAAGCCATGGAGGAGAATCTGCCAGAAAGTGATCATGGCAGTCGATCTGCCCAAATCGCTGACCCAATCGCTAGGCAGACTGAGCTGCCCAGCAGTGATCTGCCCAAATCACCAGACAAGGCAGAATTCGATCTGCCCAAATCAATAATCCAGGCAGATTACAGCTCCAAGCAGACCAAGGCAGACCAGCAACCAAATGAAAAATTTAAGGTACCTCCTCCCTTCCCAAAGAGATTTGCAAGGTCCCAAAAGGAGAAAGAGGAGAAAGAAATACTTGAGACACTCCGCAAGGTAGAAATCAACATTCCCCTATTAGATGCTGTGAAGCAAATTCCAAGGTATGCCAAGTTTCTCAAAGAGCTATGCACCAACCGAAGGAAACTTGCTGAACGTGAAAAGGTAATCGTGGGGGAGTGTGTCTCAGCTGTCATTCAAAGAAAACTTCCAACCAAATGCAAGGATAGAGGAATGTTCGTTGTTTCATGCAAAATAGGCAACGTTGGGATAAAGAAGGTCATGTGTGACCTTGGGGCTGCAATCAATGTCATGCCCCTTTCCATCTTTAGCTTATTGAATGCAGGCACACTCAAGGGCACCAGCATTGCGATCCAATTGGCTGACCGATCCGTCGTCTATCCCAAGGGAGTGCTAGAAGATGTGTTGGTACAAGTTGACCAACTAGTCTTCCCAGCAGATTTTTATGTGATTGACATGGAGGAGGATAAGGACAAAATCACCTCTGACATCCTACTTGAGAGAGCATTCTTGAGCACAGCCAGAATAAAAATTGATGTGCATGATGGCACATTGACCATGGAGTTTGAAGGGGAAGTTATCAAGTTTAATGTTTATGATGCTATGAAATTCCCCAATGATATTTCTCCTGTTTATGGCCTTGATATAATTGATGATTTAAGTCAAGAAATTTTTGACTTTGATCTAGAGGACACACTCAATGTTGACTTATGCAGATCTGAAGAGACAGACAGCAGCAGCACCAAGACAGACCAGATGGAGTACTGTTCACAACTGGTTGCAGGTGATTTGCCCAAATCACTGACCAAATCACTGGAGCAGACAAACAGGACAGACAGTGATCTACCCAAATCGCCCGCCCAAATCTCTCGCAGAGACAGAAAGCTGAAAGCTGGACTGACTCATAGAAAAGCGATTGGTGCAAGTGACTGCCCAAATCACCCGCCCCAATCACGTTGACAGCAGAAAATAAAGCAGAAGCGGGAAAGTGCAGAAATTCAAGATTTAAAATAAAGAAGTCCTAACCCCTCTCAAACACTTCAAGATCAATCCTAGGGCATCTCAAAGAGTCACTCTCAAGATAGACCTCCTCAAGAAGAAGATTTATTCACAATTAAAGAAGAGATCAAAGACAAGGACCAATCCAATTTAGGATTCCAAAACCTAATTGGATTGGGATTCCTCACCTATAAAAGGAGGCAGCCCAAACCAGCAAACATATCTTCTCTCCACAGCAGAGATTCTTGGCAGAAATTCTCCTTCTTTCTTTTCTTCTTTCTTTTGTGATTTAGTCCACCATGAGTGGCTAAATTCCATTCTTTTCTAGTTGAAGTTGGTGAATTTCAGATTTGTGATGAATTGGGAGATTTAAATCTCCATTATTAAACTCTTATTTACCTTCAATATTTATGCAACTTGATCTTTCTATAATTATTACTTTGCTTTTAGAATCAATTAAGGCCTGTTGCTTTTAAATTGCTTGAGTAATATATTGTTTGAATAATTTAGGTCCGTAATTGCTTAGATTATTTAAACACAAATATAATCGGTTGTATAATCTAAACTTGACCACGCGGTTGGCAAGGTTAGAGTTGGGTTCCTCTAAGTCCTAATACAGTTAACAGTTGTTCGATGCTAAAAGCCCCAAGGACGTTCTTTGGCAACTTGTTAACTAGAGTTTGAGTAGCGAACGTTTCCTAGTCAAACTAAAACTAAGGAGGAATTTGGATTGTGAGAAGCGTCTTCCACGTCCTAAACTAAGTTATTGAAATAGATAAGAGTATCAAAAAGATAAATGATCAATTCTAAACAAGCTGAAATAGATCCATGCTTCAACTAGAATCCTTCTCCCATTGAAATTCTCATCTTTTTAAATTATTGCTTTCTCTTGCTATTTAATATTAATTCATCAAATCAAACCCCCCTCTTTTAATTACTTGTTATTTACTTGTCCAAGTCATTAATAGAAAAATTCGTAGTGTCAAATCCCTGTGGTTCGACCCTATTGCCACTATCTGCAATTTATTTTGTTGGTTGATAATAGGTTTATTTTTTACGGCTTGGACAACCGCTATCAAAAATTGGCGCCGTTGCCGGGGATTTGATCTAACTAACGTATTTTCCTTTTTATGACCAGGGCTGATCGTAAACAAGCTCTTCTTTACGATCCAGAAATTGAACGCATTGCCAAGACCTTACAAGCATGGCTACGGTAAGTATGTCTTTTCTCTCTTCTCAAATTTCTGAACTAAGCTCTGTTGTGAGAAATTATGGTATAGGTCAAGCTCAACAAGTTCAACAACTTCAGCGAATCAGACCATGTGAGATTTGCAAATATGTAGGACACCCAACTGATCGATGTCCTACACTTTATGAGGATTACTAGCAAGTACGTGCCTTTGAAGGATTCAATAGCCAGCCAAGACATGATCCTTACCTTGATACCTACAATCCATGTTGGAGGGACCACCCGAATTATGACTATGCAAGGGCCAATCCATATCCAAGCTATCAGCAATGGAATCCAGCCCAAGCTGCACCTCAAAATTCCAATACACCCTTTGAAGAGATTGTGAAGTCCTTAGCAAATACTGTGCAAAATCTTGAGCAACAAGTGAGCCAAATGGCCACTTCAATGAGCAAATGGGAGTCACAAGGGAAGCTACCATCCCAAACTGAGATAAATCCAAGACAAAATGTTAGTGCCATCACATTGAGGAGTGGAAAAGAGCTGCAAGACAGCAAGGCTGAGAAATTGAAGAAACAAGCCATGGAGGAGAATCTGCCAGAAAGTAATCAGGGCAGTCGATCTGCCCAAATCACTGACCCAATCGCTAGGCAGACTGAGCTGCCCAGCAGTGATCTGCCCAAATCACCAGACAAGGCAGAATTCGATCTGCCCAAATCAATAATCCAGGCAGAGTCTAGCTCCAAACAGACCAAGGCAGACCAGCTGTACCTCCTCCCTTTCCAAAGAGATTTACAAGGTCCCAAAAGGAGAAAGAGGAGAAAGAAATACTTGAGACACTCCGCAAGGTAGAAATCAACATTCCCCTATTAGATGCTGTGAAGCAAATTCCAAGGTATGCCAAGTTTCTCAAAGAGCTATGCACCAACCGATGGAAACTTGATGAATGTGAAAAGGTAAGTGTGGGGGAGTGTGTCTCAGCTGTCATTCAAAGAAAAGTTCCAACCAAATGCAAGGATAGAGGAATGTTCGCTGTTTCATGCAAAATAGGCAACGTTGGGATAAAGAAGGCCATGTGTGACCTTGGGGCTTCAATCAATGTCATGCCCCTTTCCATCTTTAACTTGTTGAATGCAGGCACACTCAAGGGCACCAGCATTGGGATCCAATTGGCTGACCGATCCGTCGTCTATCCGTGCTAGAAGATGTGTTGGTACAAGTTAACCAACTAGTCTTCCCAGCAGATTTTTATGTGATTGACATGGAGGAGGATAAGGACAAAGTCACCTTTGACATCCTACTTGGGAGACCATTCTTGAGCACAGCCAGAACAAAAATTGATGTGCATGATGGCACATTGACCATGGAGTTTGAAGGGGAAGCTATCAAGTTTAATGTTTATGATGCTATGAAATTCCCCAATGATGTTTCTCCTGTTTATGGCCTTGATATAATTGATGATTTAAGTCAAGAAATTTTTGACTTTGATCTAGAGGACACACTCAATGCTGACTTGTGCAGATCTGAAGAGACAGACAGCAGCAGCACCAAGACAGACCAGATGGAGTACTGTTCACAGCTGGTTGCAGGTGATTTGCCCAAATCACTGGAGCAGACAAACAAGACAGACAGTGATCTGCCCAGATCACCTGAAACAACACCATATGATCTGCCCAAATCAACCAGCAGACAGCAGACAGGAAACCAGCAGACAGCAAATGCACCAGATCTGAAGCCCTTACCAGAACACCTCAAATATGCCTTCTTGGGAGCTGGAAATACACTTCCAGTTATAATTTCCAACCAGCTCAGCCCACAAGAAGAAGAAAAACTCCTAGAAGTGTTGAGGAAGCACAAAGAAGCAATTGGGTGGACCTTGGAGGACATAAAAGGCACCTCAAGACCATTCGGTGGAGGCTCATCTCACCAGAATCGAAGACAGGATGCATCACATGGAAAGCATGCTGCAGCTGCTGGTGGACCATTTTCTGTCCCACCACCATGACAGACAGTGATTTGGCAAGTGATTTGCCCAAATCATTGGCCAAATCGCCCACAGATCAGGCAGTCCCTTTCCTTCTCCTTATTAATTTTTTTTTAATATAAATGTTTAACCATTGAGGAAAATGTTTGGGATAGGTGTGGGGGTATTTACTGTTAGGTTATATTTTTTTCGTTTACATTATCTTTTTGCTTTCTTTTTGTTTCTTTTTGCATCTTTTTTTCCCCATAAACACACACCAAAATTCTTTACACAAATTTTTCACTTCCTGCACACACACAGAGAATTTTGTCTTAGCTATTGCTCTACTCAGCATAGATAACAAGGTTAAAAAAAGCTTCCTATCTCATAACTCCATTGATTTTCCACCCCTTTAAGCCTAAATTGAATCAATTACAGTGTGTTACTGTAACGACCCGAAAATCGGACCGCTACCGGCGCTAGGATCCAGATCGGCTTAAGGCCGTCGGGACCCGTAGCAAGCCTGACATGAAACCTGTAAACCTGTATAATCCCATACATGATCAACAACATGCATAAAAATTAAAAACTTTTCTTTCCATATACATCAACCCAACTCAACCTGTGCATGCACTGTACATAACATAAATCATAAACATTGATCCCTCTGTGGGATATCATCAGTGCCCCCAATGGGTGACATAACATATGTTGAGTTGGTTTACATAAACATCATAAAAATCTCTAAGATCATGTATTAAAAGGGATAACAACAATCTATGGTCAAGCACGCTTCTAACATCCATAAACATCATCTCATTACATAACTATACTGATTAAGACTTTACATTACAATTTGATCATGTCCATTGCTAGCTATTACATAAACAAAACTTCATTACTCTATCCGGACTCCTGCTCTATCCTGAACCTGCAAGCCTGGGGGTAAAGGGAGAGGGGTGAGCTAAAAGCCCAGTGAGCAGAACTATAAAACATATTAACACTATGCTCTATGAAATGCATCATAACACAGACAATTCACATAAGGGTTGGGTGAACTTGTCACCAATTAGTCCAAGTTAACTCTGTGCCAGGCCGTAGCATGGGGTCCTGGTCTTCCTGTCATAACATACATTACTTACCATTGCCTCAGGGCCTCCTCTGGGCTCCTGGTCTTCGAGTCCCATAACCGTGCCAGGCCGTAGAATGGGGTCCTGGTCTTTCCTTACTCTATGCCAGGCCGTAGAATGGGGTCCTGGTCTTCCTGTCATGGACTAATTGGGTCATCCAATATTCACCCACATCAACAACAATCGATGCAATGCGGCATATTCTTGAAAACTAATGCAATCACCCTATTGCATAATCATGATGCATGAAACATGATAAAACATTTAATTTCTCAATTTAAGAGATTAAGTTTAGTTCCACTCACCTCTGGCAGACTCTGACAACACCGAAGCAGCCGAACTCACTGCTGGGGTCCTCGGTTCCTCGGGTCTGAACCTACACAGGTGGACTCAAATGAGGGACCAAACACACCTGAACATAACTATAAATTAATCCCCAAGAACCCCCTAAAACATCATGAGACAACCATACAAAATCATGCAAAGGAGGCCTGTACAGGGCACTTTCGGCGGCAGGTTCGGCGGCCGAAAGTCCCTCCAGAGCCGAAAGTCAGGCAGGTTCGGCGGCACCTTCGACGGCCGAAACTCCCAGACAAAGACGAAACTCATGCATGTTCGGCGGCACTTTCGGCGGCCGAAACTGCCCGACAGAGACGAAAGTCTCCTCTCGGGGGCAAGCTTCGGCAGCCGAAAGGCTGCCTCCCCAGCCATGTTCGGCGGCCGAAAGTCCTTCGGCTGCCGAACCTGGTTTCTGCCAAAGGGCAGAAACTTGGCTCCCTTTGCACATTTCGCCTCCAAACCTTCCAAACATGCATCAAACCTATTCTACAACACACATACACCAGCATACATGTTCCTAGGGGCCTCAAACCATCATAAACCCCATCTACAACACATCAAGCATCCACATTGCTCAAGAACATACATTTATACCCATAAACATAACTATAACCTAAACATGCATTCTACCCCCAAAGATCTACTTAAAACTTACTTTAAACATGCAATGAGTTTAAGATCGGCTCTTACCTCTTGAAGATCGAGAGAGAGACGACCTAAAACTCGGAGGTGGGAGAGAGAGGGTTCTTGAACCTCCAAGCTCCAAAACTTTGCTCAAAAGCTCAAATCTTCAAAACAAAGTTAAAACAAATGAAAATCTTGAAAGATCTAGAGGAAAATATCAAAGATTGGTGAGGGACGGCGGAGAGCTCACCTTGGCCGAAAATGGGGAAAAAGCTCGCCCGTTTTCGGCTAAGGGACCCTTTTATAGTGGCTGGCCAGACCACGTTCGGGGGCCGAATGTGCCTCCGCATGCATGCCATGTTCGGCGGCCGAACATGAGGTTCGGCGGCCGAACCTGGACTTCCCTCACTTATGCTTTCGGGGGCCTAAAGCACACCCGCAATGCATGCATGTTCGGCGGCCGAACTTGAGGTTCGGCGGCCAACCTGAGTTTTCCTCAAATGCTATTTTCATGCAAAAAATCATTTTCTTTCATGCTTACAACATAAAACTCATTAAAACATTCTATGAAAACATGATTTTCCCCTTCTAGAGGCTTCCGACATCCGAGATTCCACCAGACGGTAGGAATTCCGATACCGGAGTCTAGCCGGGTATTACAGTTACCTTCCCTTAAGAAGTTCTTTTCTTGAATTGAATCCTTAAATGTGTTGTGGTCAAGGGAAATAAAAATATAAATACATGCAAATAAAAAGTTAGTGTAACTCCCTATGAGGTGATTTGCCCAAACTGTTATGAAAAGAAAAGAAAAAGAAAAACCAGCACAAAACACAAATCATAAACCTGTTCCAATGGTCAAATGAACTATGAACAGAGCTAGTAGCGACTTGAACAAGTGACTAACTGAGTAACCGGGGGTGGGTATCACCAATATGCACCTTCGCGTAAAAAGGTTGGTGAATTTTTCAGGCAAGAATAAATAAGTGCTGCTGAATAAAAAGTGTGATTAAAAAGAAGGGCAAATCACTCTTAGATGTTGCATTGAGCTTATACAAGGAGAATACGCATGGTTGAACCAAAAACCTTTCTCTTGGCCATGGTAGGTGAAAGGAAACAAGGAAAAGGGAGAACAACCTTAGTGCATGTACTCTATACTGTAATACTTCAATTTGGGAATTTAGGGGGGGGCTGATTAAGTGGTACTTAGGCTCAAAAGAATGAGGAGCTTGATTGACTAAGTTATTTGTTGCTTGAGGACAAGCAAAAAGCTAGGTGTGGGGGTATTTGATCAAGCATAATTTAGCCACATTTTTAGTATATTTATTACTGTTTAATTACACATTTTCTAGCTTAATTTATGGTTTTTGTCTTGTTTTTACAGAAAATGAAGAAAATGGAAAGTTGGAGAAAAAGTGCAGAAAAAGCTGGAAAAGTGATTGGGTCAAAGCGATTTGGCCAAATCACTGCCCAGATCAAACTGAAGTAGAAACCTGGAGGCAACAGTCAGAAGGGATTTGGGCAAGTGATCTGCCCAAATTGCCTGCCCAAATCACTCGCAGAGACAGAAAGCTGAAAGCTGGACTGACTCACGGAAAAGCGATTGGGGCAAGTGATCTGCCCAAATCACCCGCCCCAATCACATTGACAGCAGAAAATACAGCAGAAGCGGGAAAGTGCAAAAATTCAAGATTTAAAATAAAGAAGTCCTAACCCCTCTCAAACACTTCAAGATCAATCCTAGGGCATCTCAAAGAGTCACTCTCAAGATAGACCTCCTCAAGAAGAAGATTTATTCACAATTAAAGAAGAGATCAAAGACAAGGACCAATCCAATTTAGGATTCCAAAACCTAATTGGATTGGGATTCCTCACCTATAAAAGGAGGCAGCCCAAACCAGCAAACATATCTTCTCTCCACAGCAGAGATTCTTGGCAGAAATTCTCCTTCTTTCTTTTCTTCTTTCTTTTGTGATTTAGTCCACCATGAGTGGCTAAATTCCATTCTTTTCTAGTTGAAGTTGGTGAATTTCCGATTTGTGATGAATTGGGAGATTTAAATCTCCATTATTAAACTCTTATTTACCTTCAATATTTATGCAACTTGATCTTTCTATAATTATTACTTTGCTTTTAGAATCAATTAAGGTCTGTTGCTTTTAAATTGTTTGAGTAATATATTGTTTGAATAATTTAGGTCCGTAATTGCTTAGATTATTTAAACACAAATATAATCGGTTGCATAATCTAAACTTGACCACGCGGTTGGCAAGGTTAGAGTTGGGTTCCTCTAAGTCCTAATGCAGTTAACAGTTGTTTGATGCTAAAAGCCCCAAGGACGTTCCTTGGCAACTTGTTAACTAGAGTTTGAGTAGCGAACATTTCCTAATCAAACTAAAACTAAGGAGGAATTTAGATTGTGAGAAGCGTCTTCCACGTCCTAAGCTAACTTATTGAAATAGATAAGAGTATCAAAAAGATCAATGATCAATTCTAAACAAGCTGAAATAGATCCATGCTTCAACTAGAATCCTTCTCCCATTGAAATTCTCATCTTTTTAAATTATTGCTTTCTCTTGCTATTTAATATTAATTCATCAAATCAAACCCCCCTCTTTTAATTACTTGTTGTTTACTTGTCCAAGTCATTAATAGGAAAATTCGTAGTGTCAAATCCCTATGGTTCGACCCTATTGCCACTATCTACAATTTATTTTGTTGGTTGCTAATAGGTTTATTTTTGACGGCTTCGCAACTGCTATCAATGGGCAACTAAGAAAGTATGATCCATTTTCTAATACATATAATATTGGATGGAGAGATCATCTCAACTTCAGTTATGAGAATAGACAACAAAATTTTTGGTTAAGAGTGAATTATCAAGCTTCAAAATCAAGTACATCTTTAGAGAACATTGTACAATCACTTGCCAATAGTACTATCACTTTTTAACAGGAAGCAAAGTCAAGCATATAAAATTTGGAGAATCAAGTGAGCCGACTTGCCATTTCAATGAGCAAATTGGAATCCCAAGGAAAATTGCCTTCTCAAACCGCGACAAATCCAAAACAAAATATAAGTGTAATGACGTTGCGAAGTGGAAAGGAGCTGAAATCTGACAGCTTGAGGAAGCTTGCCCAAGACAGTATCCTAGGTTTGACGCCAAAAATAGAACATGAGCTGGTAATTCAAATCGAGAATCAACCCTAAAATTCAGAAATTGAGCAACCTAAAATCCAGGTAACACGTCTTTCTTTTCTTGAAAGACTTGCTCAGTCCAAAAGGAAAAGGAAAAAAAAACAAAGAAATCTTAGAGATTTTTGATAAAGTCCAAATAAATATACCTATTCTTTAAACTATAAAGTAAATACCTAGGTAGAAATGGCCATGGTCGGTTCTAATCCGGTTCTGATTCGGAACTAGCAGTTTGATTTATTTTCCAAATCGAATCGAAATTGGCTATATTTATAACGATTCAAGACAATTTTGATTTTTTAATGATTCTAGTTCAGTTTCAGTCCGATTTCAAAGCCGATTCTGATTTCAATTAAATCCAAATTATAAATGGTTAATCCAATTTCCATTTGAAAAAAAAAAGTAAAAAAATTAAATAAAATGTAAGAAAAATATAAGTCTTGAATATTATTAAATATATATTTTATTAAATAAGTACATTGTAAAATGTATCCATTTACATGATATAAAAATAAAATAATATACATATAATATAAAAATAAAATAATATTACATTTAAATGTAAACAATATTGTTTATAAGTTAAAAATAAATTTGAATGTAATTATTTGATAATTTAACTTGGTATACAACAATTTTAAGTGACAATTTTTTAAACAATTTATTTAAGAAAAAATTGAACTGAAACCAAATCAGACCATAAGTTCAAACTGGCTGATTCCGATTCTAGTACATAGGAGGGATAACTGGCTCCTCTAGTCTAAGGTTCTAGTCCGATTCAGGAGCCAAAACCGATTGACCAGTCCGATTTCGATTCAGTTCACTATTTGAATCGGACCGTGGCCATGTCTATACCCAAGTATGTGAATTTTTAAAAGATTTATGCACTAATAAGAGGAAATTATTTAGGCATGAGAAAATAAAAGTTGGTAAAAATGTATCGGTTGTACTCCAAAGCAAAATTTTACAAAAATATTAAGATGAAGGCATGTTTGCAATATCATATAAAATTAGAAATTGTGAAATTAGAAAGACAATGTATGATCTAGGAGCTTCAATAAATAATATGCCTTTGTCTATCTATTTATCTTTAAATGTAGGACCATTGAAATAAACTAGAGTCACACTCCAACTCGTCGATAGATCGATAGTTTATACTAAAGGTGTGTTGGAGAATGTCTTGTTACAAGTGGAAACATTAATTTTTCTAGCTGATTTTTTTGTCTTGGAGATAGAAGAAGATAATTCATTTAATTTAACTGATTTGCTCTTAGGAAGACCATTCCTCAGCACAACAAGAACAAAGATTGACGTGCGCAAAGGTAGACTCACAATAGAGTTCGATGGTGAAATGATAAAATTTAATGTCTACGATGCAATGAAATATTCTGATGATACTTTTACTCTTTGCAGTATAAACATTTATGAGCCTCTCGCCTAAGAAGTGTTCAAATTTATAAGGAGAAGACTAAAGCCTTTCACGACAAATTAATCTCCTAGAAAAATTTTAAAGTGAGACAAAAAGTTTTACTTTCGCTTAGAATTATTTTCTGAAAAATTAAAAACTCGATGCATTGGTCCATTCATAGTGATCAAGTCATTTCCTCATGGAGCTGTGAAAATTCAAAGTACAGACATCAAAAAAATTTTCAAGGTGAATGGACATAGGCTCAGACCTTTTTATGAAGGACTTGAGCCTATAAATGGAGAAAACATGACCTTCTAAGTAACAATAATTGATGCTTGAAGGCAAGAAAGTCCGGCCTAGGATAGTAAACAAATGTGCTACTTGGGAGGCAACCCAAAGTGACAGGCTTGGACAAGCCTGTTTGTTTCTTAGAATTTTTACTTTGATTTTCTATTTTTATTTTGTTGTCTTCAATCTTGGAGCTAATCATATTTTTCTAGATAGGATTGAGCTTCATAGAGTTTAAAGATAGGCCCTCATGGTTATTTGAGATATATATGTTAAAATTATTTGATTTACTTTCTAATTGCTCCTTACAAGATAAACTCTTTTAAAATTTTAACTCCCTTTATTATTCTTATTATTTTATTTTTACCTCTCAAATAAAACCCTAACTCACTCTTCTCTTTTCTTCCTTTTCCTTCTCATGCCGTCGACCTCCTCTCTCTCTCTCTTAACTCTCCCTTCTTTGGCAGATTAATGATGGTAAGGACGAAGAACGCCAGCCACCAATTAGAGTCTCCTTCGACCACCATGCCCACGTCTAAGGGACGACGACAAGACCTTTCGAACCACACTCATACGGAGACCACAGAAATGCCATCGGCATCGAAACAGACAGCCGAGAAGGAGACCATGACGTCGGCCATGGCACCACGATCAGAAGCCACCGCACCACCATCGGTGCCTTTTCTGGTTGCGACAAGACAAGCTACCCATTCCCAAGTAAAAGGGAAAGCTCCAATGCCCATTACGATAAATGAACTAGAAGAGGAAGAATGAGAGGTGAAACCTGAGATCCTAGAGAAATGGAAAAAGGATAAGGAGCAACCAAAAATTACCACTCTAATTTTAGAGTCTTTCATCGATGATAGTAGCAGTAGTGAGAAAGTGCAACATGTGTCTCCACCGAAAAGAAGCAAAAGAAAAGGATGCTAAGAATTGCTAGTGGAAAGGCCAAGTACCTACCTGAAGATCATAAATTGCATAGTAATTTTAATTTTGAAGGAATCAACAAAGAAAGATATCAAGCTTTTCTCCATTCTGATATTTACCATTGCAAATGTGTTGATGTTGCTGCTTTGAAACAACTAATTATGTTTAATGAGGTTTAGGAGTTGATTGATAATATTAGATAGAGAAAATTTTTTTGAGATTAATTATCCATCATATGTCAAGTTGTGCAGGAAAGTTTATGCTATTTTTGAATACTCTTATGATGTTGAGAATCTCAATTTAAATACACCACTCGTTCACTTTAGGTTGAAAAATAAATCGGTACATTGTTTCTTTACCAATTTTAATCTTCATTTGGGTGTGTATGACCATAAATATGTGAAAACAGTTGCATATTTAGACTCTTTATATGTTTATCCGATTGGGATCCAATTTTATTTTATAAAAAATTAATAGGGAATTCTATACTTGAATTTAAGTGTGGTAAACCAAAATCAAATGACATTAAAAGCCTCGCCCTTAGATATATTCTTAGGTTCCTTTATTACACTTTTTTCTAGAAAAAAATAAAGATTCTACTAAGTTAACCAAATATGAGTTGTTCTTTCTTTGGTGTATGTTGTACAAATAAAAAGTGAATTTTGGATCCTAGTTAGCTTTCCAATTTAAGACTATTTCTGACACACAGTGTGGCATGTACTTGGATTCTGTGATTTCTATGTTGGCCGTTAATATGGGTTTTCTTGATGAACACAATACTGATTTACATATATTTGAGTAAATACTTCATTTGGATATCAATGCACTTAATTTTATGGGTTTACTTTGCCTCAATGAGAGGGAAAAAAATTGTGTTTTGTCCTCCATATCTTATCATTCCTCTTCATGCATGATCGTTTCAAACCGTAGACGAGATAGGCCCATCTACTTCAGCTCCTCTAGAACCTGATGAAAATGCTAGGCTAGCTAGAATTGAAATAAAATTACAGCATATTGATGCAAAACTAGACATGATACTCTCTCATTTGGGGTTGTCTATACCCCAACCATCACCAGCTTGATGATTCAATGCTGACTTACACCTTAGAGAAGCTCTCTACACTCTCCATTTAATTTTTATATATACTATGTGGTGTTGAGCTTCCTCCATTGAATATGTTTTGTTTCATATTGAGGACAATGTGAGAAGTAAGTGTGGGGGGAGTATTAGAATAGAAGTGTTTTCTTTGTGATTGGCCATGATGGCTGTAAATATGCTTTTGTTGATGTTTTTGTTGCCTTGACTGTGTCATTAGCTTGCAAATTTTTGAAATTTTTTTTTACCAAATGTGACAGGCTTCATATTTCTGATTTTTAGATTTTTCAGTTCACAGGTTTTACCACAAAAAAAAAAGAAGAAAAAAAAGTGTCATCGCTTTTTATGAGAAATTTGATATGTCCTTACCAAAGAATTTTAAATTTGTATGCAATTTGATGCTAGGTTAAATAGAATAAGTTCATCTTTATTCATTTCTTTTAGTATTGTTTTTAAGACTTGTTCTGAAAATGCATAAAGTATGGTCCTTGTTAAATGGTTGGATAATGAATGCATACTTTTTAAAAATTGTTTATTATCCTTTGATAAAAGTGATACTAAGAGATTGTCTAACCTATATTTTTATGCTAAAAATATTCAAGGGTATCATTAAAGAAAAGAAAGGAGAAAAAAATAGAAAAAAAAGAAAAAAAAATCATTGCATTTTTATGACCCACTCCTCTAGTTATTTGGTTACCAACACGATGGTCCAAGTAGTTCGGTACTTCAACCTTTTAAGGTGATTCTGTATGGAAAAATCAATATATGGGAGAGTATCACCCTTTTTGGACCATTTAAAATACATGCCTTTAGTTGGATAACAATGAGTAGAGCTAGTAGCCACCTGAACTAAAAAACCTGAGACAAGTGTGATATATGACTGATTAGACTCCGTTAGGAGTTTTAACCAATAATATTTGACTAAGACAAAATAATAGAAACAACAGGCTAGAAGCAAAAAAAAAAAGTCTTATTGAAATTCTTGAAAGATTGAAAAATATTTCAAATAGCCAAGGAAAGACTATTTATAATAGAAAAAAACCTAATATGCAAAATTATAAAAAATCCAAAAAAATAATTAAAATATAAAATTGACCCCTTAAACGGTGGAATTTTTTTCTCAAACTTCATGATAGGCCTTTGGTCATTGTCACAATATCTCGAAATTTTCTTTCCGAAAAGCTGTCGTGGATCTTTATCGGAGATCGGCAACAAAAGTTAGGTCCAGTCCAAGTCTGCCGTAAAGTCTAAGCCTAATTGCTCTGTATCAAAGTGGCTCAGTAACTATTTGTTTCACGCTCATTTCATCGGTTTCAAGCAAGATATAGTAGGAGTGTGATAAAACCCCCAAAGTCTTGAATTTTATTGGTCTAGTCAATGTTTCTAGAGTCTATTCTCTTGAAAGGCTAACTTAATTTCAAAGATGGTATTTTAATATTTTACGTGCTTAAATTGGATTAAGAGCCTACTTTATGTCTTGAAAAATTTGTTTTAAAGGTGTTAACTTATTTTTGTTAGTATCTTATTGCATGATAATTTGGTTATTTGATTTGGATAATTAAATTTCAATTGTTTGAAGATATGACTTTTCTTTTTGGAACCTGGAATTTTGTGCTTGAGAACAAATAATGCGCAAGTGTGGAAATTTTGATGAGTTGTCAAACTCATAAATTTTTTCATGTTAATTTCTATTATTTTGTTATGTTTTTTATGATAAAAATAAAATAAAATTTTCACTTGGATTTTAATTTTAGTCAGGTTTGGAGCTGATTGTGTTAAAAGTAATCCGTAGAAACTATTTTAGAGTTGTTTTGGATTGAGAGATTTTACCTTACCCAAGGTTATGATCGAGCTCGACGGATAACAATAGAGAATCAATTTTGACAACTATAAATAATTCAAAATATTTCAGATAGCTATACATGTGGTGAGATCAAGAATTATAATAACACTAGTAGAAAGATTTATTAAATTCTTTTCTTTCTTTTAAATTTAAATTTTCTTTATCTTTGGTTAAAAAAAATCTATATAAAGGGCTGTTTTAGGAATAGGAAATCGTCTCTTAATATCTTAAGCATCTTGAGCTGAACAAGTCCCTTCTTCTTTATACTTTTATGCGTTTTGTAATGGCTGTTAGTAGTTAAATTTTTTATCAGTCGAAGGTTAATCCAATTGAGGTTTTATCAAATTGTGAGATCTAATTTCATTTTCTTTTCATCTTAAATTTATGTTTTCATTTTTTTTTCTATTTTGAGAAATATCACTTCCATTCTTGTCTTTTTAAATATTCAAAAGGCCTATGGAGTATTCTAATTAAACAACATATTGCTAATTAATTCAATTAAATAAGTAAGTATTTAATTAGTTAATACAAGTAGCAATTAACTTATCTTTTTATGTTAAGAAATTAAATAATTTGATTTAAATAATTTATTTATAATTATTAATCAAGTTTAAATTTTTTTCTCTTAAAGCAATTAATTAATTAATTAAACTTACACGCTTATTAGGATCGTTAATTAATTAAGACTTAATTTAGCACTTTATAAATTAATATAATATTAAGTAAGAATTAGTGAAATTTACTTATTTAAACACTTCAATCAAAGAGTGAAAAAATTGAGTGAATTATCTTTAATTATCAATGATTATAACTAGTGAAATCTCTCAATTTGATTATATTCAACGGAATTCTATTCATTAATTATTTATTGCATTAGAATTATTATTATTTTCAGCCTTCCTTAAAACGAAATTCCAATTGAAATTTATTTATTTTTATTTCAAATTTTCTTTTTTTTTTCTCTCACCGGATATTTAAAATAAATAAAATTTTAAAATATTGACCGCTACCGGCGCTAGGATCCAGATCGACTTAAGATCGTCGGGACCCGTAGCAAGCCTTACATACAACCTGTCATACCTGATAAATCCCATACATGATCATACATTTACATAAAAATTTTAAACTTTCCATTTACCAAGTTTAACCTGTGCATGCACCATAACTATAAACATAGAAGCCCACACTAGAGCCCTCATCAAATGCTCTAGTGGGGCAACATATCATATATCAAGCTTGGTTTAACATTTCTTAACATTAAATCATTTCATAATGATCATGTGAAAAAAGGGGATTAACCATAAACTCTAGGGTCAAGCACAATACTAATCCTCAATACAAATCTGCACAATATCCTACATTACAGTACAATACATTATCTTTCATGTCCATAACTAACTATTACATACACTATGCCTTTACTCTTGCTGACTTCCCGAGCTATCCTGAACCTGCAAGCCTGGGGGTTAAGGGAAAGGGGTGAGCTACTAGAGTCCAGTGAGCAGAATAGTAAAACGATATATTAAAACATATGCTTTCATGGAATGCATCACATCACAAACAATTCACCTCAAGGATGGACTTATCACCAATAGCCCTCTACATAATCCAACAGTGCCAGGATGTAGAATGGGTCTTTGATCTTTCCCTTAAACATAACATATCATAACATTCCAATGTGCCAGGACGTAGAATGAGTCTCTGGTCTTTCCCTTACATTGTGCCAAGGCGTAGAATGGGCCTCTGGACTTTCATACCATATCGTCATCATCATGCCATATCAAGGGCTAATGAGTCATCCAATATCCATCCACAACAACATCATATTATGCAATGCAACATATTCGTGAATTCTAATGCAAGCAAGCTAATATTTCTCATGGCATTCGTGATGCATGAATATGCTCAAAATTTAATTACTTTGAAATATAAAGATCCATTCTACTCACCTCAGGCTGGCTCTGAAAAGACTTTGAAGCAACTATCTCACTGCTGGGGTCCTCGGTTCCTCGGGTTCGAACCTACACAGGTGGACTCAAATGAGGGACTAAACATACACTAACATAACTCTAAACATCTCCCCAAAAACCCCCTAAAACATCATAAAACATTCATAGAAAACATGCAAAGGAAGGCTGGACAGGGCACTTTCGGCGGCTGGTTCGGCAGCCGAAAGTCCCTCCAGAGCCGAAAGTCCCTCCAGAGCTGAAAGTCAGGCACTTTCAGGGGCAGGGTTCGGCGGCCGAAAGTCCTTCCAGAGCCGAAAGTCACCCACTTTCGGGGGCAGGTTCGGCGGCCGAAACTCCCCTTCAGAGTTGAAAGTCCAACTTTCGTGGTTGAGTTTAGGCGGCCAAAACTTGCCTCCATAAGCAGGTTCGGCGGCCGAACATGGCTTCGGCTGCCGAACCTGGGTCCTCCAAAATGGCAGAACCCAAGCCACAAACACTTATCCAGCCACCCAAAACCTCTAAACTCAAACCAAACCACTCAAAATCATGCATAAACACATCCTCAAGCATTTAGGGGCTTAAAACTAACCTATACCCCAACAACATCAACATTTAACATACATTAAACAAATATTTCATCATTTAACTCACATAATTCCTAACATTTTACAACTACTTTAAACATGCATCCAATCTCTCTAAAACCCCTCAAAACTTTCATAAAACATAAAAGAAGGGTAGGATCTACGCTTACCTCTTGAAGATCGAGAGGAGAAGCGATCTGAACTCGGAGATTGGGAGAAATCGTGCTCCGGGGTCTCCAAGCTTCAAAACTTCGTTCTTAGTTCAAAAATCTTCAAAACCAAGTTAAAACTTGCTAAAACTTGAAGAGATTGAAGGAAAAACTCAAAATCAACCAAAGGAGGGCAAAATCTCACCTTTGCCCGAAAATAGAGAGAGAAAACTCGTCCATTTTCGGACAAGGGGCCTTTTATAGGTGGCTGGCCAGACCACCTTCGGAGGCCAAAAGAGCTTCCGCAAGTCACCAACTGTGACGACCCGAAAATTCAGACCGCTACTGGCGCTAGGATCCAGATCGGCTTAAGGCTGCCGGGACCCGTAGCAAGCCTAACATACAACCTGTACACCTGTTTAATCCCATACATGATCAACATATACATAAAAATTTTGAACTTTCTCATTCATTTACCAAACTTAACCTGTGCATGCACAACTCATAAGCATAAACATTCAACCCCACACTGGAGCCCTCATCAAATACTCCAATGGATGACATAATAAATGATAAGTTTGGTTTACATAAATATCATTAACTCATTTCATTAAAAGATCATGTACTCAAAAGGGGATTAACAACATACTAGGATTAAGCACCACTCTAAACCTCAATAAATATCATTTCATTACATTACTGAATTATACATCACATTACATTATTTTCATGTCCACATCTAGCTATTACATAAAACTTGACTTTACTCTTGCTGACATTCTGATCTAGCCCGTATCTGCAAACCTGGGGGATTAAGGGAATGGGGTGAGCTACTACAGCCCAATGAGCAGAATAATAAAACATTTAAAACACATGCTATCATGAAATGCATCACATCACAGACAAATCACATCAAGGATGAACTTGTCACCAATAGCCCTCTACATATTTCATAGTGCCAGAACGTAGAATTCATAGTGCCAGAACGTAGAATGGGTCCTGATCTTTCTCTTACATAACATATCATAACATTCCAAGGTGCCAGGGACGTAGAATGGGTCTTCCTGGACTTTCTCTTACATAGTGCCAGGGACGTAGAATAGGTCTTCCTAGACTTCCATACCGTATCATCATCATATCATATCATATCATACAAGGGCTAATGGATCATTCAATGTTCATCCACATCAACAACATAATATGCAATGCAACATATTCGTGAATTCTAATGCAAACAACCTAATATATCTCATGGCAATCATGATGCGTGATTCATGCTAAAACTTTCATTATTTACTTTGAAATATAAAGAGTCATTCTACTCACCTCAGGCTAGCTCTGACAAGACACTGAAGCAGCTATCTCACTGCTGGGGTCCTCGGTTCCTCGGATCCGAACCTACACAGGTGGACTCAAATGAGGGACCAAACATACATGAACATGACTCTAAAATACTCCCCAAAAACCCCCTAAAAAACCTTAAAACAATAATAGAAAACATGCAAAGGAAGGCTGATCAGGGCACTTTTGGCGGCAGGTTCGGCGGCCGAAAGTCCCTCCAGAGCCGAAAGTCATGCACCTTCAGCGGCACTTTCGGCGGCCGAAGGTTCCTTCCAGATCCGAAACTCATGCATGTTCGGCGGCACCTTCGGCGGCCGAATCTCCCCTCCAGAGCCGAAAGTCCACTTTCGGGGGCAAAGTTGGGTAGCCAAAGGCTGGCCTCCACAGGCAGGTTCGGCGGCACATTGTGTCAGAACAGGGTATTGAAGTAGACCCCAAGAAGGTAGAGGCTGTAGCTAACTGGCCTAGACCCACCACAGTGACCGAGATCAAGAGTTTTCTGGGTTTAGCAGGTTACTACAGGAGGTTCGTTCAGGACTTCTCAAAGATTGCTGCTCCTATGACCAAATTGACAAAGAAGAATCAGAAGTTCATATGGACCGATCAGTGTGAGGAAAGCTTTGAGGAGCTTAAGAGGAGGTTGACTTCAGCACCGGTGTTAGCTCTGCCAAAAAGTGATGATGACTTCTCAGTATATTGTGATGCGTCCCGTGTGGGACTGGGTTGTGTGCTAATGCAAAATGAGAGGGTGATCGCTTATGCTTCTAGGCAGCTGAAGAAGCATGAGCTGAATTACCCCACACATGACCTAGAGATGGCAGCAGTGATCTTTGCACTCAAGATGTGGAGGCATTACCTTTATGGGGTAAAGTGTGAGATCTTCACAGATCATAAGAGCCTGCAGTACATCCTGAGTCAGAGAGAACTGAACTTGAGGCAGAGGAGATGGGTAGAGCTGTTGAGTGACTATGATTGCAAGATTCAGTACCATCCGGGTAAGGCGAATGTTGTGGCAGACGCCCTAAGCCGGAAATCACTCGGCAGTCTATCCCACATTTCAGCAGAGAGGAGGCCGGTGGTGAAGGAGTTCCACAGACTTATGAGTGAGGGATTACAGTTGGAGTTGTCTGGCACAGGTGCCTTAGTGGCTCAGATGAGAGTGACACCCGTGTTTCTGGAGCAGGTAGCTCAGAAACAGCATGAGGACCCAGAGTTGGTCAGGATAGCTAGAACGGTTCAGTCAGGCCAGAGTAATGAGTTCAGGTTTGATGATAAGGGGATCCTCCGCTACGGGAACAGATTATGTGTGCCAGATGACATTGGTCTGAAGGGAGATATTATGGGGGAAGCCCATAATACCAGGTATAGTGTTCACCCTGGAGCCACCAAGATGTATCAGGATCTGAAGAGAGTGTATTGGTGGCCAGCTATGAAGAAGGACGTGGCACTGTTCGTGTCAGCCTGCGATGTGTGTCAGAGGGTGAAACTAGAGCATCAGAAGCCGGCTGGAATGTTGAATCCACTACCGATTCCAGAGTGGAAATGGGAGAATATAGCTATGGACTTCGTAGTGGGGTTACCGGCGACGTCCAACAGATTGGACTCCATATGGGTGATTGTGGACAGACTCACCAAATCTGCTCACTTCATCCCTGTCAGGAGTGGTTACTCTGTGGACAAGTTGGCGCAGGTGTACGTAGATGAGATTGTCAGATTGCATGGGGTCCCGGTATCTATAGTGTCAGATAGAGGGCCCCAGTTCACCTCCAGGTTTTGGCGGAGTCTGCAGAACGCTATGGGTACCAGATTAGACTTCAGTACTGCCTTCCACCCACAGACAGACGGACAGTCAGAGAGGACCATCCAGACAATAGAGGATATGCTCAGAATGTGTGTGCTAGATTTTGGCGGTTCTTGGAGGCAGCATCTACCTTTGGTGGAGTTTGCCTACAATAACAGCTATCATGCTAGCATAGGGATGGCTCCATATGAAGCTTTGTATGGGAGGAAGTGCAGATCACCTATCTGCTGGGAGGAAGTAGGAGAGAGGACTCTTGCGGGTCCGGAGTTAGTAGAGCTTACCAGCAGGGTAGTTGTAATACCCGGCTAGACTCCGGTATCGGAATCCCTACCGTCCGGTGGGACCTCGGATGTCGGAAACCTCTAGAAGGGTAAAACTATGATTTTATGAAGTGTTTTCATGTATTTTAATGGTTTTAAGTAAGAAATTAAATGAGTTTTTGCATGAAAATTCTTTGGAGGAAAACCCAGGTTCGGCCGCCGAAAGTCAAGTTCGGCCGCCGAACATGCATGCTTTCGGAGGGACTTTAGGCGCCCGAAAGTTTTGAGTTAGGGAAATGCAGGTTCGGCCGCCGAACTCCAAGTTCGGCCGCCGAACCTTGCATGCATGCGGAGGCACTTTCGGCCCCCGAACGTGGCCTGGCCAGCCACCTATAAAAGGGGCACTTAGCCGAAATGGGAGAGTTTTCTCCCATTTTCGACCTCAGCGAGCTTCCGACCTCCCTTTCCCAAATCTTGTGTTTTTCCTTCAATCCCCACCATTTTCTTTGAGTTTTAAGGTTCCACAAAAGTTTTTGAGTGTTTTTAAGCAAGTTTGGAGCTTGGAAGTCTTGGAGCTAAATCCCTCCATTTTCCGAGCTAGGGTCGTTCTTCCTCTAGATCTTCAAGAGGTAAGCTTCGATCTATGCTTCTTTTATGTTTTATGAAAGTTTTATGCAAGTTGATGGGGTAGAATGCATGTTTAGGTCTTATGTATGTATATGGGTATAATGTATACTTTGAGGAACAATGTATGTTGATGTTTGTGTGTTTGAAGTGTTGTAGATGGGGTATGTTATAGTTTGAGACCCCTAGGTGTGAAGTATGATGTGTATGCATGTGTAGAAACAAGTTTATGCATGTTTTGAGGTGTTTTGGAGGCTGTGGACACAAGGGAACCAAGTTTCTGCCCTTCGGCAGAAACTCAGGTTCGGCCGCCGAAGTGACTTTCGGCCGCCGAACCCCCTTGTGGAGGCAGTTTCGGCTGCCGAAGCCTGCCCCCGAAACTCAAGTTTCGTCTCTGTCTGGGAGGTTCGGCCGCCGAAAGTGCCGCCGAACCTGCATGACTTTCAGCTGCAGAGGGACTTTCGGCCGCCGAACCTGCCGCCGAAAGTGCCCTGTTCAGCCATTTCTTGCATGTTTTCATGTGATGTTTTCAGGATGTTTTAGGGGGTCTTTGGGGAGTATTTTGGAGTCATGTTCACGTATGTTTGGTGCCTCATTTGAGTCCACCTGTGTAGGTTCGGACCCGAGGAACCGAGACCCCCGGTTGTGAGATAGTCGTTCAGAGTTCGTTGTAAAGCTTCAGTTACCAGGTGAGTGGAACAACCCCTTAAGCTTTAAAGTAAAGGAATAAATGAATGAATCATAAAGCATTGCCCATGCATCATTATGCTATGCAATATTAGGTTGTTTGCATTAGAATTCACGAATATGTTGCATTGCATACTTTGTTGTTGATGTGGATGAATATTGAATGATCCATTAGCCCTTGTATGCCATGATAGCCTATGTGAGTCCAGGTGTGCCTGCTACGGCTCTACGCCCCTGGCACTATGACTGATTATGAAAGTCCGGGTGTGCCTGCTACGGCTCTACGCCCCCGGCATGTATGAGTAAGAAAGATTGGGGCTATATGGTGACAAGTTCATCCTTGTTGTGAATTGTTTATGTTATGGCGCATACATGAAAGCATGAATAAGAAAAAGAAAAGAAAAAGCTAAATGATAATAATAATAATAATAAAATGAATAATAATATACCTAAAAAGGGTGGAATTAAAACAAATGTTTTTAGTTTCTGCTCACTGGGCTCTAGTAGCTCACCCCACTCCCTTTATCCCCAAAGTTGCAGGTACAGGATAGGTCATGAAGTCGGCTAGAGTGAAGTCAAGCCTTGTATGTTGTAATAGATAATAGTGGACATGAATATGATGTAATGAGTAATGCATAGTTATGATATGTAATGATGATGATGATTGAGGATTAGTATGTGCTTGACCCTATGTTTATGATTATCCCCTTGGCACATGATCTATAGAAATGTTTTTATGATGTATTTGATAGTCCAAGCTTATCGAATGATGAAATACCCCATTGGAGCATTTGATGAGGACTCCAGTGGTGGTTATGTTATTAGATGTGCACATGTTCAGGTTAAGCTTGGAAAAAGAAAGAAAAAGTTTACAGCTTTATGTATGTTGATCATGTATGGGATATTACAGGTTACAGGAGGTATGCTTGGCTTGCTACGGGTCCCGGCGGCCTTAAGCCGATCTGGATCCTAGCGCCGGTAACGGGTCGGATTTCCGGGTCGTTACAGAGTGGTCCAGGAACCTGTCTGTGTACTCCTCCACACTCATCTGATCAGTTTGCCTCAACTGCTCGAATTCTATCATCTTCTGCTCTCTAGAGCTCTCAGGGAAAGCCCATCCTGCAAACTCATTTGCGAACTCCTCCCAGGACATACTGTCCGCTTTCGGGTTCACATAGTTCTTAAACCAACTACGTGCCTTCTTGCACTCCAGGTATTCCTCTTTGGTACAGTCAGCAGAGAGGGAGAGTTTCCATGCCATAGTGGATATGGCTAGGAGAATGGAGGCTAGTGCTATCGTTGAGGGGAAGGTAAAACAGTCAGTGGCACAGTCTTCTGGTTCCAAGACCCCAGGTGGGGAAAGGTTAGACTCTTCTTCTCTGAATACAGCAGTTGCAGGCAATAAGAAGTGGGACAGAGGCCACAGAAAATCTAAGAAGAATAAGTTCTGGAACAAGATCAAGTCAGGTCTGGGTTTAGGCAGTGGCTCAAGCTCTGGCGCAGAGGTTACAGCATGTATGAGATGTGGGAGACCACACAAGGGAGTATGTCTGGCAGGGACAAACACATGTTTCAGATGCGGACAGGCGGGTCATTTGGCTCGAGACTGTCCTAGAGCAGCCTTTGCAGCACCGTCTCAGCAGACAGCCTCCGGCAGTGTGGTGCAGCCAGTAGCTCCAACCGCAACACAGGCCAGTGGCAGAGGCAGGGAGAGAGGGTCAGCCTCTTCATCAGTAGGATACAGAGGTGAAGGTCCATCAGCTCCGGCACGGATCTTCACTATGACTCAGCAGGAGGCCAGCACATCCAACACCGTGGTGGCAGGTAATCTCATCATTGGTTGTTCTGATGTGTATGCCTTAATGGACCCGGGTGCATCTCATTCTTTTGTTGCTCCGAGAGTCGTGGAGAGGGTAGGATTGATGGTCTCTGGGTTAGAGTGTCCCCTATGGGTCAGTGGACCCAAGTGTGACCCGTCAGTGGCAGAGGCAGTCTGCCAATGTAGTCCAGTTTTCATAGAGGGAAGATGCCTTTCCGCCGACCTCGTGGTTCTAGATTTGACAGATTTTGACGTCATTCTAGGGATGGATTGGTTATCGACCCATGGTGCTACCTTGGACTGTAGAGACAAGGTAGTCAGATTCAGAGATCAGGATGGGTCCGAGGTCGTCTTCAGAGGAGACAGGAGGGGTACACCTAGAGGTCTGATCTCAGCTCTTCAGGCTCGTAGGTTGCTTAGGAGGGGATGTCAGGGGTTTCTAGCTCATGTGAGGGAGTTAGACAGTCATGTCAGAGAGCCCGCCTCAGTGCCTGTGGTGAGTGAGTTCTTAGATGTTTTCCCAGACGAGCTTCCAGGACTACCACCTGCTAGGGAGATAGACTTCGAGATTGAGTTAATGCCTGGTACCAGACCGATCTCTATCCCTCCCTACAGGATGGCACCAGCTGAATTGAAAGAACTGAAAGAACAGTTGCAAGAGCTGGTAGATAAGGGTTTCATCCGACCGAGTACTTCACCTTGGGGTGCTCCGGTTTTGTTTGTGAGGAAGAAGGATGGATCCCTCAGACTTTGTATCGACTACAGACAGTTGAACAAGGTCACTACCAAGAACAAGTACCCTTTGCCGAGGATCGACGATCTATTCGACCAGCTAGCAGGAGCAAGTTGTTTCTCCAAAATAGATCTGAGATCAGGGTACCATCAGTTGAGGATAAGGAATGAAGATATACCGAAGACAGCTTTCAGGACCAGGTATGGGCACTATGAGTTCCTTGTGATGCCGTTTGGGCTGACCAACGCCCCTGCAGCATTCATGGACCTCATGAACAGAGTATTCAGTCAGTATCTGGATCACTTCGTTATTGTCTTCATAGATGATATCTTAGTGTATTCCCGAAATGCAGAGGAGCATGCCCATCACCTGAGGACAGTTTTGCAGACCTTGAGAGAGCATGGCTTGTATGCCAAGTTCTCCAAGTGTGAGTTTTGGCTTAGGAGCATATCATTCTTGGGGCACATTGTGTCAGAACAGGGTATTGAAGTAGACCCCAAGAAGGTAGAGGCTGTAGCTAACTGGCCTAGACCCACCACAGTGACCGAGATCAAGAGTTTTCTGGGTTTAGCAGGTTACTACAGGAGGTTCGTTCAGGACTTCTCAAAGATTGCTGCTCCTATGACCAAATTGACAAAGAAGAATCAGAAGTTCATATGGACCGATCAGTGTGAGGAAAGCTTTGAGGAGCTTAAGAGGAGGTTGACTTCAGCACCGGTGTTAGCTCTGCCAAAAAGTGATGATGACTTCTCAGTATATTGTGATGCGTCCCGTGTGGGACTGGGTTGTGTGCTAATGCAAAATGAGAGGGTGATCGCTTATGCTTCTAGACAGCTGAAGAAGCATGAGCTGAATTACCCCACACATGACCTGGAGATGGCAGCAGTGATCTTTGCACTCAAGATGTGGAGGCATTACCTTTATGGGGTAAGGTGTGAGATCTTCACAGATCATAAGAGCCTGCAGTACATCCTGAGTCAGAGAGAACTGAACATGAGGCAGAGGAGATGGGTAGAGCTGTTGAGTGACTATGATTGCAAGATTCAGTACCATCCGGGTAAGGCGAATGTTGTGGCAGACGCCCTAAGCCGGAAATCACTCGGCAGTCTATCCCACATTTCAGCAGAGAGGAGGCCGGTGGTGAAGGAGTTCCACAGACTTATGAATGAGGGATTACAGTTGGAGTTGTCTGGCACAGGTGCCTTAGTGGCTCAGATGAGAGTGACACCCGTGTTTCTGGAGCAGGTAGCTCAGAAACAGCATGAGGACCCAGAGCTGGTCAGGATAGCCAGAACGGTTCAGTCAGGCCAGAGTAATGAGTTCAAGTTTGATGATAAGGGGATCCTCCGCTACGGGAGCAGATTATGTGTGCCAGATGACATTGGTCTGAAGGGAGATATTATGGGGGAAGCCCATAATACCAGGTATAGTGTTCACCCTGGAGCCACCAAGATGTATCAGGATCTGAAGAGAGTGTATTGGTGGCCAGCTATGAAGAAGGACGTGGCACTGTTCGTGTCAGCCTGCGATGTGTGTCAGAGGGTGAAACTAGAGCATCAGAAGCCGGCTGGAATGCTTAACCCGCTACCTATTCCAGAATGGAAATGGGAGAACATAGCTATGGACTTCGTAGTGGGGTTACCGGCGACGTCCAACAGATTGGACTCCATATGGGTGATTGTGGACAGACTCACCAAATCTGCTCACTTCATCCCTGTCAGGAGTGGTTACTCTGTGGACAAGTTGGCGCAGGTGTACGTAGATGAGATTGTCAGACTGCATGGGGTCCCGGTATCTATAGTGTCAGATAGAGGGCCCCAGTTCACCTCCAGGTTTTGGCGGAGTCTGCAGAACGCTATGGGTACCAGATTAGACTTCAGTACTGCCTTCCACCCACAGACAGACGGACAGTCAGAGAGGACCATCCAGACAATAGAAGATATGCTCAGAATGTGTGTGCTAGATTTTGGCGGTTCTTGGAGGCAGCATCTACCTTTGGTGGAGTTTGCCTACAATAACAGCTATCATGCTAGCATAGGGATGGCTCCATATGAAGCTTTGTATGGGAGGAAGTGCAGATCACCTATCTGCTGGGAGGAAGTAGGAGAGAGGACTCTTGCGGGTCCGGAGTTAGTAGAGCTTACCAGCAGGGTAGTACCCCTAATCAGAGAGAGGATCAAGACTGCTGCTAGTCGGCAGAAGAGTTATGCAGATATCCGCAGAAGACAGCTAGAGTTTCAGGAGGGGGATTTGGTTTTGCTCAAGGTGTCTCCTATGAAAGGAGTGGTTCGGTTCGGGAAGAAGGGTAAGTTAGCTCCACGGTACATCGGTCCTTTCGAGGTGCTTCAGAGGATCGGTAATGTGTCGTACAAGTTAGACTTGCCTGCTTCGATGGAGAGAATCCATCCGGTTTTCCATGTTTCTCTGTTACGGAAGTACGTGTCAGATCCGAGCAAGGTTCTTAGTGAGCCTGATGTAGAGATCCAAGAGGATCTCACCTATGTAGAACAGCCAGTGCGGATCCTAGACACTCAGATCAGAAAGCTGAGGAACAAGGAAATCCCGATGGTGAAAGTCCTTTGGAACCACCACAATATTGAAGAATGTACCTGGGAGACACGGGAGTCCATGCTCCAGCAATACCCCCATCTGTTTTGAGGTGAGTGTTAGTTGTTCTATGTGTTGCATGTATGATATATTGAATGCTATGTTGTATGTTATGATTGATGCCATGCTTTGTATGTTAGTTGAGGAACATTCGGGGACGAATGTTCTTAAGGGGGGAGAATGTAATACCCGGCTAGACTCCGGTATCGGAATCCCTACCGTCCGGTGGGACCTCGGATGTCGAAAACCTCTAGAAGGGTAAAACTATGATTTTATGAAATGTTTTCATGTATTTCATGGTTTTAAGTATGATTTTAAATGAGTTTTTGCATGAATATAGCTTGAAGGAAAACCCAGGTTCGGCCGCCGAACTTAATTTTCGGCCGCCGAACTTGCATGCGTTTTGGAGGCACGTTAGGCCCCCGAAAGCATGAGTGAGGGAAGTCCAGGTTCGGCCGCCGAAAATGAAGTTCGGCCGCCGAACATGGCATGCATGCGGAGGCACATTCGGCCCCCAAACGTGGCCTGGCCAGCCACCTATAAAAGGGTCCCTTAGGTCCTCACGGGCGAGTTTTTCTCCCCCGTTGTCGGCCAAGGTGAGTCTCCGCCGCTCCTCCCTCGATCTTGAGTGTTTTCTTTAGATCTTTCATGGTTTTCACGGGTTTTAACTTCTGTTTTGAAGATTTGTGAGTAAAGAGCAAGTTTTGGGTACTTGGAGGTTCAAAGAGCTCAATCTCTCCATCTCCAAGCTAGGATCGCCTTTCCTCTCGTTTCTTCAAGAGGTAAGCTCGGATCCACCCTTGTTATGTGTTTTAAACAAGCTTTAAGTTGATCTATGGGTAGAGATGCATGTTTAGGCTTACTGATGAGCTTATGGGTTTTGATGCTTTGATGAACAATGTAGCTTGTTTATGTGTTGTTTGAAGTGTTGTAGTTGGGGTATATTATAGTTTGAGACCCCTAGGTGTGATGTATGATGTGTATGCATGTGTAGAAACAAGTTTATGCATGTTTTGAGGCGTTTTGGAGGCTGTGGACACAAGGAAGCCAAGTTTCTGCCCTTCGGCAGAAACTCAGGTTCGGCCGCCGAAGTGACTTTCGGCCGCCGAACCCCCTTGTGGAGGCAGTTTCGGCTGCCGAAGCCTGCCCCCGAAACTCAAGTTTCGTCTCTGTCTGGGAGGTTCGGCCGCCGAAAGTGCCGCCGAACCTGCATGAGTTTCGGCTGCAGAGGGACTTTCGGCCGCCGAACCTGCCGCCGAAAGTGCCCTGTTCAGCCATTTCTTGCATATTTTCATGTGATGTTTTCAGGATGTTTTAGGGGGTTTTTGGGGAGTATTTTAGAGTCATATTCATGTATGTTTGGTCCCTCATTTGAGTCCACCTGTGTAGGTTCGGACCCGAGGAACCGAGACCCCCAGCAGTGAGCCAGCTGCTTCAGAGTCTCTTCAGAGCTAGCCAGAGGTGAGTGGAATAAACTTTAAGTTTTAAAGCAAATTAATGAAATGTTTTAGCATGATTCACGCATCATGAATGCCCTGAGATATATTAGGTTGTTTGCATTAGAATTCACGAATATGTCGCATTGCATACTTTGTTGTTGATGTGGATGAATGTTGAATGATCCATTAGCCCTTGTATGTCATGATAGCCTATGTGAGTCCAGGTGTGCCTGCTACGGCTCTACGCCCCTGGCACTATGACAGATTATGGAAGTCCGGGTGTGCCTGCTACGGCTCTACGCCCCCGGCATGTATAAGTAAGAAAGATAGGGGCTAAATGGTGACAAGTTCATCCTTGTTGTGAAATGTTTGTGTTATGGCGCATACATGAAAGCATGATTTAAATTGATGTTTTATTATTCTGCTCACTGGGCTCTAGTAGCTCACCCCACTCCCTTTATCCCCAGAGTTGCAGGTACAGGATAGATCAGGAAGTCGGCTAGAGTGAAGTTAAGTCATGTATGTTGTAATAGATAGTAGTGGACATGAACATGATGTAATGAGTATTTATGACCATGTAATGTAATGAATGATTTGATGATGTGTTGAGGATTATAGTAGTGCTTGACCTAGAGGTGTGTGAATCCCCATTATATACAGAGTGTTTAATGAGTAATGATGTTAATGACCATGATTATCCAAGCTGATATGTATGATGATGATACCCCATTGGAGTATTTGATGAGGACTCCAGTGTGGGGTTTATGTATGATTTTGTGCATGCACAGGTTTTGCTTGGATAAGAGAAAAGAAAATTTTTTACAGATCATATATATGTTGTTATGTATGGGATTCCACAGGTTTACAGGAGGTATGTAGGCTTGCTACGGGTCCCGACGGCCTTAAGCCGATCTGGATCCTAGCGCCGGTAACGGGTCGGATTTTCGGGTCGTTACAGAGTGGTATCAGAGCCCTAGGTTCATATGGTCGGACCTAGAGTGTCGGGCTCATAGATGTTCTAGAAGGTCAAGCACACTAGGAAAATCATGTCCACAAGGATAGGATGTAGAGTCCTGTCTATATGATGATATGATATGCCATGATGATAGGCATGTGCATAAATGCTATGATGTGATGCTATGTATGTGATGAGGGTTCATGTGTTTCCACATGAACCATATGATGCTAATGATTGTTTATACTATGTGCTGTTTTTCAGAAGATAGAATGAGAGGAACTCGTCGATCTGCACGATTGACTGGAGTGCCACCTCAGGACGAGGGCACTGATGCCCGTCCTCCAGCATTGCCTAGGGCAATGTCCAGTAGGTCCAACAGAGACAGAGTAGCTAGAGACCCTAGAAGGTCTTTGGATCTGGGTAGAAGCAGATCAGCAAGGGGAACAGTGCAGGGAGGAATGTCTGAGGATATGGAAGTAGATCAGAGGAGGGATGGCAGTCTCGGTGTGAGCATGCCGGAAGAGGGCATGGGAGAATCAGAAGGAGGCACTCAGGCCTCGAGTTATGTCCAGCCACATCACTACCCACCCTATTCACACCATCCAGGGTATTCGATGGGAGGTACATCGGGTTACCCCAGTTTTAGCCCTTATCCTCCACATATGCCATACCCACCTTACTACCCACCATACTCTCAGTACCCCATGTACCCACCTCCACCTCCCTATACCAGTACAGCAAACCCTACCCCAGGGGATGTTGCACCTCCACCACCACCAGTACCTACTGTCCCGGAAACACAAGTACCCAAACCTACCTCATCTGGAGGGAGCAAGGTCAAGATGACCGATTACATGAAGTTGGGTGCTCCTCAGTACAGAGCAGGCGATGACCCATTTGAGTATCTGAGCAGGGTCAAGACTATTACAGATGAGATAGGGGCTGATGACAGTAGAGCCATTCAGATGGCTGGGTTCACACTGGAGTGCAAGAAGGCACGTGGTTGGTTTAAGAACTATGTGGACTCGAGAGCGGACAGTATGTCCTGGGAGGAGTTCGCAAATGAGTTTGCAGGATGGGCTTTCCCTGAGAGCTCTAGAGAGCAGAAGATGATAGAATTCGAACAGTTGAGGCAGACTGAACAGATGAGTGTGGAGGAGTACACAGACAGGTTCCTGGAGTTGTTGCCATATGCTGGGCAGAATTTGGACACAGATCAAAAGAAGTCAAGGAGATATATTATGAGGCTGCACTCCAGGTATTCCTCTTTGATACAGTCAGCAGAGAGGGAGAGTTTCCATGCCATAGTGGATATGGCTAGGAGAATGGAGGCTAGTGCTATCGTTGAGGGGAAGGTAAAACAGTCAGTGGCACAGTCTTCTGGTTCCAAGACCCCAGGTGGGGAAAGGTTAGACTCTTCTTCTCTGAGTGCAGCAGTTGCAGGCAGTAAGAAGTGGGACAGAGGCCACATAAAATCTAAGAAGAATAAGTTCTGGAACAAGATCAAGTCAGGTCTGGGTTTAGGCAGTGGCTCAAGCTCTGGCGCAGAGGTTACAGCATGTATGAGATGTGGGAGACCACACAAGGGAGTATGTCTGGCAGGGAAAAACACATGTTTCAGATGCGGACAGGCGGGTCATTTGGCTCGGGATTGTCCTAGAGCAGCTTTTGCAGCACCGTCTCAGCAGACAGCCTCCGGCAGTGTGGTGCAGCCAGTAGCTCCAGCCGCAACACAGTCTAGTGGCAGAGGCAGAGGGAGAGGGTCAGCCTCTTCATCAGCAGGATACAGAGGTGAAGGTCCATCAGCTCCGGCACGGATCTTCACTATGACTCAGCAGGAGGCCAACACATCCAACACTGTGGTGGCAGGTAATCTCATCATTGGTTGTTCTGATGTGTATGCCTTAATGGACCCGGGTGCATCTCATTCTTTTATTGCTCCGAGAGTCGTGGAGAGGGTAGGATTGATGGTCTCTGGGTTAGAGTGTCCCCTATGGGTCAGTGGACCCAAGTGTGACCCGTCAGTGGCAGAGGCAGTCTGCCAATGTAGTCCAGTTTTCATAGAGGGAAGATGCCTTTCCGCCGACCTCGTGGTTCTAGATTTGACAGATTTTGACGTCATTCTAGGGATGGATTGGTTATCGACCCATGGTGCTACCTTGGACTGTAGAGACAAGGCAGTCAGATTCAGAGATCAGGATGGGTCAGAGGTCGTCTTCAGAGGAGACAAGAGGGGTACACCTAGAGGTCTGATCTCAGCTCTTCAGGCTCGTAGGTTGCTTAGGAGGGGATGTCAGGGGTTTCTAGCTCATGTGAGGGAGTTAGATAGTCATGTCAGAGAGCCCGCCTCAGTGCCTGTGGTGAGTGAGTTCTTAGATGTTTTCCCAGACGAGCTGCCAGGATTACCACCTGCTAGGGAGATAGAGTTCGAGATTGAGTTAATGCCTGGTACCAGACCGATCTCTATCCCTCCCTACAGGATGGCACCAGCTGAATTGAAGGAACTGAAGGAACAGTTGCAAGAGCTGGTAGATAAGGGTTTCATCCGACCGAGTACTTCACCTTGGGGTGCTCCGGTGTTGTTTGTGAGGAAGAAGGATGGATCCCTCAGACTTTGTATCGACTACAGACAGTTGAACAAGGTCACTACCAAGAACAAGTACCCTTTGCCGAGGATCGACGATCTATTCGACCAGCTAGCAGGAGCAGGTTGTTTCTCCAAAATAGATCTGAGATCCGGGTACCATCAGTTGAGGATAAGGAATGAAGATGTACCGAAGACAGCTTTCAGGACCAGGTATGGGCACTACGAGTTCCTTGTGATGCCGTTTGGGTTGACCAACGCCCCTGCAGCATTCATGGACCTCATGAACAGAGTATTCAGTCAGTATCTGGATCACTTCGTTATTGTCTTCATAGATGATATCTTAGTGTATTCCAGAAATGCAGAGGAGCATGCCCATCACCTGAGGACAGTTTTGCAGACCTTGAGAGAGCATGGCTTGTATGCCAAGTTCTCCAAGTGTGAGTTTTGGCTTAGGAGCATTTCATTCTTGGGGCACATTGTGTCAGAACAGGGTATTGAAGTAGACCCCAAGAAGGTAGAGGCTGTAGCTAACTGGCCTAGACCCACCACAGTGACCGAGATCAAGAGTTTTCTGGGTTTTCCATGTTTCTCTGTTACGGAAGTACGTGTCAGATCCGAGCAAGGTTCTTAGTGAGCCTGATGTAGAGATCCAAGAGGATCTCACCTATGTAGAACAGCCAGTGCGGATCCTAGACACTCAGATCAGAAAGCTGAGGAACAAGGAAATCCCGATGGTGAAAGTCCTTTGGAACCACCACAATATTGAAGAATGTACCTGGGAGACACGGGAGTCCATGCTCCAGCAATACCCCCATCTGTTTTGAGGTGAGTGTTAGTTGTTCTATGTGTTGCATGTATGATATATTGAATGCTATGTTGTATGTTATGATTGATGCCATGCTTTGTATGTTAGTTGAGGAACATTCGGGGACGAATGTTCTTAAGGGGGGAGAATGTAATACCCGGCTAGACTCCGGTATCGGAATCCCTACCGTCCGGTGGGACCTCGGATGTCGAAAACCTCTAGAAGGGTAAAACTATGATTTTATGAAATGTTTTCATGTATTTCATGGTTTTAAGTATGATTTTAAATGAGTTTTTGCATGAATATAGCTTGAAGGAAAACCCAGGTTCGGCCGCCGAACTTAATTTTCGGCCGCCGAACTTGCATGCGTTTTGGAGGCACGTTAGGCCCCCGAAAGCATGAGTGAGGGAAGTCCAGGTTCGGCCGCCGAAAATGAAGTTCGGCCGCCGAACATGGCATGCATGCGGAGGCACATTCGGCCCCCAAACGTGGCCTGGCCAGCCACCTATAAAAGGGTCCCTTAGGTCCTCACGGGCGAGTTTTTCTCCCCCGTTGTCGGCCAAGGTGAGTCTCCGCCGCTCCTCCCTCGATCTTGAGTGTTTTCTTTAGATCTTTCATGGTTTTCACGGGTTTTAACTTCTGTTTTGAAGATTTGTGAGTAAAGAGCAAGTTTTGGGTACTTGGAGGTTCAAAGAGCTCAATCTCTCCATCTCCAAGCTAGGATCGCCTTTCCTCTCGTTTCTTCAAGAGGTAAGCTCGGATCCACCCTTGTTATGTGTTTTAAACAAGCTTTAAGTTGATCTATGGGTAGAGATGCATGTTTAGGCTTACTGATGAGCTTATGGGTTTTGATGCTTTGATGAACAATGTAGCTTGTTTATGTGTTGTTTGAAGTGTTGTAGTTGGGGTATATTATAGTTTGAGACCCCTAGGTGTGATGTATGATGTGTATGCATGTGTAGAAACAAGTTTATGCATGTTTTGAGGCGTTTTGGAGGCTGTGGACACAAGGAAGCCAAGTTTCTGCCCTTCGGCAGAAACTCAGGTTCGGCCGCCGAAGTGACTTTCGGCCGCCGAACCCCCTTGTGGAGGCAGTTTCGGCTGCCGAAGCCTGCCCCCGAAACTCAAGTTTCGTCTCTGTCTGGGAGGTTCGGCCGCCGAAAGTGCCGCCGAACCTGCATGAGTTTCGGCTGCAGAGGGACTTTCGGCCGCCGAACCTGCCGCCGAAAGTGCCCTGTTCAGCCATTTCTTGCATATTTTCATGTGATGTTTTCAGGATGTTTTAGGGGGTTTTTGGGGAGTATTTTAGAGTCATATTCATGTATGTTTGGTCCCTCATTTGAGTCCACCTGTGTAGGTTCGGACCCGAGGAACCGAGACCCCCAGCAGTGAGCCAGCTGCTTCAGAGTCTCTTCAGAGCTAGCCAGAGGTGAGTGGAATAAACTTTAAGTTTTAAAGCAAATTAATGAAATGTTTTAGCATGATTCACGCATCATGAATGCCCTGAGATATATTAGGTTGTTTGCATTAGAATTCACGAATATGTCGCATTGCATACTTTGTTGTTGATGTGGATGAATGTTGAATGATCCATTAGCCCTTGTATGTCATGATAGCCTATGTGAGTCCAGGTGTGCCTGCTACGGCTCTACGCCCCTGGCACTATGACAGATTATGGAAGTCCGGGTGTGCCTGCTACGGCTCTACGCCCCCGGCATGTATAAGTAAGAAAGATAGGGGCTAAATGGTGACAAGTTCATCCTTGTTGTGAAATGTTTGTGTTATGGCGCATACATGAAAGCATGATTTAAATTGATGTTTTATTATTCTGCTCACTGGGCTCTAGTAGCTCACCCCACTCCCTTTATCCCCAGAGTTGCAGGTACATGATAGATCAGGAAGTCGGCTAGAGTGAAGTTAAGTCATGTATGTTGTAATAGATAGTAGTGGACATGAACATGATGTAATGAGTATTTATGACCATGTAATGTAATGAATGATTTGATGATGTATTGAGGATTATAGTAGTGCTTGACCTAGAGGTGTGTGAATCCCCATTATATACAGAGTGTTTAATGAGTAATGATGTTAATGACCATGATTATCCAAGCTGATATGTATGATGATGATACCCCATTGGAGTATTTGATGAGGACTCCAGTGTGGGGTTTATGTATGATTTTGTGCATGCACAGGTTTTGCTTGGATAAGAGAAAAGAAAATTTTTTACAGATCATATATATGTTGTTATGTATGGGATTCCACAGGTTTACAGGAGGTATGTAGGCTTGCTACGGGTCCCGGCGGCCTTAAGCCGATCTGGATCCTAGCGCCGGTAACGGGTCGGATTTCCGGGTCGTTACATCTGCCCTGCGCCATGGCTGGAGCTCCTGGTTGAGCCATTCTACCTGAAGCTGTCTGCTGGGACTGGGTCACCAAGGTCGCGGTGGAACACTCACGTGCCATGTGCCCCTCCTGTCCGCACCTGAAACATGCCGTTGTCCCCACCAAACAGACTCCCTTGTGCGGTCTACCGCACCTCGTACATCTGGAGCTACCCGAACCAGAGCTCGAACCATCACCAAAACCCAGACCAGACTTTATCTGATCCCAGAACTTGCTCTTCTTTGACCGCCTGAGGCCTCTGCCTCCCTTCTTACTCTTTGTGACAGCCTCGCTCAGAGGGGAGAGATTAACCTCACTTGTCCCCGGGACTTGGAGACCCGAAGACTGTGCCACAGACTGCTTAACTGTCCCTCGGATGATGGCACTAGCCTCCATTCTCCGTGCCATATCCACTATAGCATGGAAGCTCTCCCTTTCTGCTGATTGAACCAACGAGGAATACCTGGAGTGAAGCTTCATAACATATCTTCTAGACCTCTTCAGGTCTGTGTCAAGACCCTGTCCTGCAAACGGCAACAACTCCAGGAACCTGTCTGTAAACTCATCTACGCTCATCTCTTCCGACTGCCTTAGCTGCTCGAACTCGATCATCTTCAATTCTCTGGAACTATCTGGAAATGCCCATCCTGCAAACACATTGGCAAACTGCTCCCAGGATAAGCCTTCCAACCTTGGGTTCACATAGTTTTTGAACCATTCTCTTGCCTTCTTGCATTTCAATGTGAACCCTGCCATCTGAATGGCTCTACTGTCACTAGCTCCCAACTCGTCAGTTATCATCTTCACCATTTTGAGGTACTCAAAAGGGTCATCACCTGATTCAAACTTGGGGGCATCCAACTTTAGGTAATCTGTCATTTTTACTTTACCCCCAACTGATGAACCAGGTTTGGGTATCTGGACATCAGGGACTATTGGCTCTGCTGGTGGAGGAGGAGGTGCAGCATTCCCTAGGTTAGGGTTTGCTGGACCTGGGTAGAAAGATGAGGGTGGAAACATCGGGTACTGTGGGTACGGTGGGTGAAAGGGAGGGTAGGGCATAAAGGTGGGATATGGGTTATAGCTAAAGAAATCCGATGTACCCCCCATCGGATACCCTGGCCCTTGCGGGTAAGGTGGATACTGTGGTGGAACAAAGCCCGTGGCCTGAGTGCCTCCTTGGGACTCTCCCATATCCTCTTCTGACATACTCCTGCCCAAACTGCTATCTCTTCTCTGATTACCCTCCTCAGTTTCCATCACATCCGCTGACATACCTTCATGAACTGATCTCCTCCGACTTGCATCAAAAGACCTTCTAGGGTCCCTTGATGTACCTTCCCTGATCGTCCTACAAGACCTTGCCCTCTGCAGAGCAGGGGGATGGGCATCCATGCCCTCATTCTCTGGCGGAGCTCCAGTCAATCTAGCAGATCGACGAGTTCCTCTCATCTTGACTTCTGAAAACATAACATAACACATAAACATTATCATCAAATGGTTCATGTGCAAACACATGAACCCGCACCACATACATAGCATATCATGAATGCACATGCATAAAATCATGGCATTTCACATCATCATACAAGACAGGACTCCATATCCTATCCTAGTGGACATGATCTTCCTATTGTGCTTGCCCTACTATGACCTCTATGAGCCCGACACACTATAGGTCCGACTATGTGAACCTAGGGCTCTGATACCATTCTGTAACGACCCGAAAATCCGGACCGCTACCGGCGCTAGGATCCAGATCGGCATAAGGCCGCCGGGACCCGTAGCAAGCCTACTATGCATCCTGTACAGTCGGCATAATCCCCAAACATGAATAAAACATTTTCATGAAACATTTAAAACTTTGCCTTTAACCAGCTTGACCTGTGTATGCACTATGACTGAACTCATAGAACCCCTAGGGTCAGCATACTCTATGTCAAACTCGGTCTAAAACATACATCAACATAAAAATAAAACTCATGTACAAAGGGATTATCCAACTCGAGCCAAGCACAATACTACAACTCTGATCAAATTACAAAATATCATTTTGTAAAACAACTCTTTTACATCATTACATTACATATCTTTACCTTACATCATGTCCACTACTAATCTATTACATGAATCCGACTATAGACATAACCTGCTGTTCTTCTGACTATCTCTGACCCTGCAAACCTGGGGTTAGGGGAGAGGGGTGAGCTATAAAGCCCAGTGAGCGGAAACCATACTAGCAAAAACAGTTCATTTACAAGTATGCCATCATGGAATGCATCACATCACAAACATATCACATCAAGGATGAATTTGTCACCATTAGCCCTCTACATATCGTAATATGTCCAACTATACCAGAGGCGATGAGGCCACACCTAGTATTCGCTTACATAACTCATATCATAACATGTCCAACTACACCAGGGGCGATTAGGCCTCACCTAGTGTTCGCTTACATAACATAGTACCAGGGGCGACCTGGTCTTTCTATCTCATATCATACCATGGCATATCATATCATATTATCTCATCTCATACTGAGGGCTAAGGATCATCCAATATCCATCCACATCAACAACATATTATGCAATGCATCGTATTCGTGGGTTCTAATGCAAAACAACCTAATACATATATCATGGCATTTTATGATGCATGGATTATGCTCTGAAAACATTTAATTTCTTAATTTAAAACATTAGGTTTAGTTCCACTCACCTCTGGCAGACGCTGGACTGACTCTGCAACTGCTAACACTGATGGCCTCCTCGATCCCTCGGGTCCGATCCTACACAGGTGGACTCGAATGAGGTGCCAAACACACTCTAAACAACTCATAAACAACTCCCCAAAAACCCCCTAGAACATCACTTAAACATGCATAGAAAACACTCAAGAAAAGGCTGGGCAGGGCACTTTCGGCGGCACCTTCGGCGGCCGAAAGTTCCAGACAGAGACGAAAGTCAGGCAGGTTCGGCGGCACCTTCGGCGGCCGAACCATCTCTCCAGAGACGAAAGTCAGGCACTTTCGGCGGCCGAACATTACCTTCGGCGGCCGAAAGTCTGCTTTCAAGCCCAAACTCGACTTTCGGGGGCAAGGTTAGGCGGCCAATCTCTGCATCATCAGGCAGGTTCGGCAGCCGAAACCACCTTCGGCGGCCGAACCTGAGTTCATCCAGAACTCAGCCTTTGTGCATTTCAAGCCTCCCAAACCTTCCATACACCCCAAAACAAGCACCCAACTTCTCAAACACATGCATACATCCTTAACCATGCACAAAGGAGCTCAAACAAGCTTAAACTCCCAAAAACAACATCTAAAGCATACATAGATAGTTTATGACCCACATGGGCCAAAACCATCAAAACAAACCAAACCTCACATACTCTCTCCCAATCATGCATACTCTCTCCCACATGTTCAAGGGGCTTGGAAACTAACTTAAACCCCAACACAAACACCACAAGAACATACATTATCATACATTGGGCATAAAACCCACATAAACCCTAACATGCATATCTACCCATAAAAACTCCCATAAACTCACTTAAAACTTCATTAAAACAGTAGAGAAGCAAGGATCTACACTTACCTCTTGAAGATCGAGGGTTGGTGTGACCCAAAGCTTGAGATATGGAGGACCCAAGCTCTACAAGTCTCCAAGCTCTCAAAACCTTGATCAAAACTTCAAAACTTCAAAACAAATGGTAGATCTCATGAAAACTTGAAGGATGGGTAGAGAAAAACATGAAAACGACCAAAGGAGGACCAAAACTCACCTGAGCTCGAGAATGGGGAGAAAACTCGCCCATTTTCGGTTTGAGGGGCTTTTATAGGTGGCCAGCCAAACCTCCTTCGGCGGCCTAACGTGCATGCAAAACACCCCCATGTTCGGCGGCCGAACTTGATGTTCGGCGGCCGAACCTGGCAAACGCCTCCTTGGTTCTTTCTTTTTTTTTTTTTTTCAAAACTCAAATGCTTTTCCATTTAAAACCATGAAATCAATAAAAACCATTTTAGAAACCACATTTTACCCCTCTAGAAGACTCTGGCATCATCAAAATCCATATTCCAACGGACATTCCGCCGGAAGGTAGGGATTCCGATGCCGGAATCTAGCCGGGTATTACACTCGGGTTCACATAGTTTTTAAACCACTCTCGGGTCTTCTTGCATTTCAGTGTGAACCCAGCCATCTGAATGGCTCTACTATCATCAGCTCCTATCTCATCTGTGATCATCTTGACCCTCCCAAGATACTCAAATGGGTCATCACCGGTTTCATACTAGGGAGCACCCAGCTTCATGTAGTCGGTCATCTTGACCTTGCTCCCTCCAGATGAGCTAGGTTTAGGTATTTGGGTTTCTGGGACAGTAGGTTCTGCTGGTGGTGGAGGAGGTGCAACATCCCCTGGATTAGGGTTTGTTGTACCTGGGTAGAAAGATGGGGGTGGGTACATAGGGTACTGTGGGTATGGTGGGTAGAAAGGTGGGTATGGCATGTGAGAAGGGTAAGGGTTAAAACTGGGGTAATCCGATGTACCTCCCATTGAATACCCGGGATTTTGTGAAAAGGGTGGGTATTGGGGTGGTTGAACAAACCCCGAGGCCTGAGTGCCTCCCTGAGACTCTAACATGCCCTCTTCAGACATACTCACTCCAAGACTGCCATCCCTCCTCTGATCCACATCCATCTCATCCCCTACATCTTCTGACATTCCACCTTGAACTGCCCCCCTTCTGCTCACATCAAAAGACCTTCTAGGGTCCCTTAATGTCCTCTCCCTGCTAGACCTGCAGGACATTGCCCTAGGCAATGCAGGAGGATGGGCATTCGTGCCCTCATACTGGGGTGGTATTCCAGTCAATCGTGCAGATCGACGAGTTCCTCTCATCTTGCTTACTGAAAAACAACACACATCACATAAGACATTAGCATCAAATGGTTCATGTGCAAACACATGAACCCGTATACATCCATTACATACATAGCATATCATCAATGCACATGCATAAAATCATGGCATTTCACATCATCATTCAAGACAGGACTCTATATCCTATCCTAGTGGACATGATTTTCCTATTGTGCTTGACCTTCTAGAACATCTATGAGCCCGACACTCTAGGTCCGACCATATGAACCTAGGGCTCTGATACCAATCTGTAACGACCCAAAAATTCGGACCGCTACCGGCGCTAGGATTCAGATCGGCTTAAGGCCGCCGGGACCCGTAGCAAGCCTAACATACAACCTGTACACCTGTTTAATCCCATACATGATCAACATATACATAAAAATTTTGAACTTTCTCATTCATTTACCAAACTTAACCTGTGCATGCACAACTCATAAGCATAAACATTAAACCCCACACTGGACCCCTCATCAAATACTCCAATGGGGTGACATAACATATGATAAGTTTGGTTTACATAAATATCATTAACTCATTTCATTAAAAGATCATGTACTCAAAAGGGGATTAACAACATACTAGGGTCAAGCACCACTCTAAACCTCAATAAACATCATTTCATTATATTACTGGACTATACATCACATTACATTATTTTCATGTCCACATCTAGCTATTACATAAAACTTGACTTTACTCTTGCTGACATTCTGATCTAGCCCGTACCTGCAAACCTGGGGGATTAAGGGAATGGGGTGAGCTACTAGAGCCCAGTGAGCAGAATAATAAAACATTTAAAACACATGCTATCATGTAATGCATCACATCACAGACAAATCACATCAAGGATGAACTTGTCACTAATAGCCCTCTACATATTCCATAGTGCCAGAACGTAGAATGGGTCCTGGTCTTTCTCTTACATAACATATCATAACATTCCAAGGTGCCAGGGACGTAGAATGGGTCTTCCTGGACTTTCTCTTGCATAGTGCCAGGGACGTAGAATGGGTCTTCCTGGACTTCTATACCGTATCATTATCATATCATATCATACCATACAAGGGCTAATGGATCATTCAATGTTCATCCACATCAACAACATAATATGCAATGCAACATATTCGTGAATTCTAATGCAAACAACCTAATATATCTCATAGCAATCATGATGCGTGATTCATGCTAAAACTTTCATTATTTAATTTGAAACATAAAGAGTCATTCTACTCACCTCAGGCTAGCTCTGACAAGACACTGAAGCAGCTATCTCACTGCTGGGGTCCTCGGTTCCTCGGGTCCGAACCTACACAGGTGGACTCAAATGAGGGACCAAACATACATGAATATGACTCTAACATACTCCCCAAAAATCCCCTAAAACACCTTAAAACAATCATAGAAAACATGCAAAGGAAGGCTGAACAGGGCACTTTCGGCGGCAGGTTCGGCGGCCGAAAGTCCCTCCAAAGCCGAAAGTCAGGCACCTTCGGCAGTACTTTCGTAGGCCGAAGGTTTCTTCCAGAGACGAAACTCATACATGTTCGGCGGCACCTTCGGCGGTCGAAACTCCCTTCCAGAGCCGAAAGTCTACTTTCGGGGGCATGGTTCGGCAGCCAAAGGCTTGCTTCCACAGGCAGGTTCGGCGGCCGAAAGTGCCTTCGGCTGCCGAACCTGAGTTCTTCCAAAGGCAGAACTCAGCCTCCACAATGCACATTTAGCCTCCCAAATCATTCAACTCAAAACCAACACTTCCACAACATGCATACATACTTCCATAAGCTCATAGGGGCCTCAAACTATCCTAAACCCCAACTACAACACATCAAACATGCATATACAACACACATTGTCCAAATACTCAACATTAACCTAATCATGCATTTCTACCCCATAAACTTTTATAAAACTTGTTTAAAACATGGAATGAGCTAAGGATCTACTCTTACCTCTTAAAGATCGAGAGGAAAGACGATCCAACTCAGAGATGGGAGAGATCTAGCTCTTTGAACCTCCAAGCTCCAAAAATTGCTCTAAGCTTCAAATCTCTTCAAAACCAAGTTAGAACTCGTTAAAACTTGAAAGATTTGAGGGAAATCAACAAAACCGACCGTGGGAGAGCATGGACTCACCGTTGGCCGAAAATGGAGAGAAAACTCTCCCGTTTCGGCCATGGAGCCCTTATATAGGGGCTGGCCAGACCACCTTCGGCAGCCTAAAGTGCCTCCAAAACTCATACAAGTTCGGCGGCCGAACCTGAGCCACTTTCGGAAGCCTAACTTGCCCCCCTAAACTATCCCATGTTCGGCGGCCGAACCTGGAAATGCCTCCATGGTCTTTTTCATTCAAATTTCAATTTCTTTCTTACTTAAAATCATAAAACACATTAAAACATTTAATGAAAATATGATTTTACCCCTCTAGAGGTCTCCGACATCCGAAATCCTACCGGACGGTAGGAATTCCGATACCGGAGTCTAGCCGGGTATTATAGTATTCTAACTAAACAACATATTGCTAATTAATTCAATTAAATAAGTAAGTGTTTAATTGGTTAATACAAGTAGCAATTAACTTATCTTTTTATGTTAAGAAATTAAATAATTTGATTTAAATAATTTATTTATAATTATTAATCAAGTTTAAATTTTTTCTCTTAAACCAATTAATTAATTAATTAAATTTACACGCTTATTAGGATCGTTAATTAATTAAGACTTAATTTAGCACTTTATAAATTAATATAAGATTAAGTAAGAATTAGTGAAATTCACTTATTTAAATACTTCAATCAAAGAGTGAAAAAATTGAGTGAATTATCTTTAATTATCAATGATTAACTAGTGAAATCTCTCGATTTGATTATATTCAACGAAATTCTATTCGTTAATTATTTATTGCATTAGAATTATTATTATTTTCAGCCTTCTTTAAAACGAAATTCCAATTGAAATTTATTTTTTTTATTACAAATTTCCTTTTTTTTTTCTCTCACCGGATATTTAAAATAAATAAAGTTTTAAAATATTGATACTCATTTATTTTATTTATATAATTTTTGAATTTAAATAGAAAAATCAATTATATTTGGCAAATTCAACGCCGTATGTGAGTTACTTTGCTTTGGCCATTTGAGGAGAGTTTTTAAAACTGCAACATAGGTATTTCGTGGATTGCACTGATTGCTAATGGCTATCGCTCTCGTAGGCTAGGAGAGTTGTGAGACGTGCTTGAAAGCAATGATCCCCGTTTTCGATTTGTTGATACATGGGTTTAATTTAGCTGATTTTATTTTGATTTAGTTTAATTCAATTGAGTGGTTTGATTTTACCCTGTCAAGCGTCGAAAATGAAACTGCTATTGTATGGTCAAAAAATAGATTCAATTTGTTTTTTCTTTTTAAATTTAATCTGTCCATCCAATTCAAATTCATTAAATTATAACATAATTTCTAATTTACATTTTATCTCAATTCAGAATCAGCAAAATTAAATAATTTTAAAACCCGAAAATTGACTAAATAATTTATATGACTATAACTTGAGAGGCAATTCTTCTAAATTTGATCCAATCAAATAAATTTTAAATAGAAAATTAAATAATTTAATTTTAAAATGAATTAATATTTTGATACAAAATATGAATAATTTGCCATTTGATTCAATTTTTTTTACGTACATTCTGAGTAATCTTATCAACCTAATGTAAACGTGAATTTAAATTTAAATCAAATTCCTTCAGAAAAAAAATTTTAAATCAAATTCAAACACTAATGTAAACATGAATCTAAAGCAGCGGCCAGAAATTTTTACTTTATATATTTTAACTATAATTATAAATCAATAATAATAGTTTAAAATTTATTATATTTGATTTATTAATAAGTAAAAAATTTATAAAAATTATAATTTTATTAAATATAAAATAAATTTTTATTAAGATATATTATTATATATATAATAAAAAAATATAAATTTTTTATATAACAATTTTAAATTACTGTAAAATTATTGTTTTAAATTATTGAGATAATAATTTCATATCACTTAAAATTTAAAATGCAGTAATGAAATTAAAATAAGGATTTGAAATGATAATATTAATTTTTTTGTAAGGAGGCAAAAGGATTCTTAGCTTGATTAACTATAAGAAGGTTAAAATTGCCTTTAAATTATATAATAGAGATAAAAATATTAAATTTGATTTTTTTTAAAAAATATCATTAAATTATTATTAAAAAATTAAATATGCTCAAATAAAAGTAAAAGATAACTCTCACACTTTCATTTTCATATCATTAAAGCCCAATGCTACCGATAAATTTTAATTCAAGAGTACCAAAAAAATTAATATTTGTCATTTTTCTTTTCTTTAAAAAAAATAAATTTGACGCCTGAATTATTAAAAAAAACTTTTAGATAATATATATTTTTTTATTATATTAGGCTTAATTTTGTGACGACTGCTCAATTAGATGTTGTGAATTCTAGAGATTATTGGGTTTTGAAATTTTAAGGATTGTTTAAAAATTTATAAATAACTGTAAAATAGAATTTATTATTTAAATGTATCAATTCTCCGGACGAGACGGTCCATGAATTTCTATATATTACATTTTATTTTTAATTTGAATAATAAAGAAGCAATTTATCTTTTTGGAAATTAGGCAATTTGAAAAAAGAAAATTTTCAGACGGGTTGAGTCTGAAAAGAAACTGAGGAATGAGCATGAATCATGGAATTATAATTAGGCAGCAATATCTGTTGGTATGAATTAAAGGTGAGCAATTAAAATTCGGTTAAGCATCTGGGTAAGAATAGAGTTGCCTGTGGCTCGGAACTACTGGTTCGCAAGGTTCACATCAAGAGGTGAGGAGTATTCGGTTCAAATCGAAAAAATCAATCGAATCGAATCAATTTAAAATTTTGATTCGGTTTTTTATATATTTCGGTTCAGTTCGGTTTTTAATTTCAAAAATTTCGGTTATTTCGATTCTGTTCGATTTTAATCAGAAAAAAATCGAAAAAACTGAACCGAACCGATTAGTGATAATAATATATTTTTTCAATAATATAGAGAAATTAAATCATATTAAAATTAAAATATTTTAATTAAATTTTTAAATACTAAAAATAAAGTGTAAAAAATAAAAAAATTATTAAAAATTAAAACTGATCAAACCGAATTGAATCAAACCGAATCAGACCGATTCGGTTCGGTTCGATTCTCTGATCAAAATCGGTTCGGTTCGATTTTTATAAACACTAAAATTTTAATTTTTGATTTATTCGATTCAGTTTGGTTTTGAACCGAACCGACCGAATGCTCACCCCTATTCACATCCTCTTTTGTTTAATGAAATGATTTTAGTTAAAATTCCAAGTGGTTTTAGTTTAATTTCAATTTTAATACGACTCCGTTCAAAATTTTTAAGACGATATTAATATTAATATTTTATATATTTAAATAGATAAATTTATAATATTTATATTTAGAATAAATTATATTTTTGGGCATAAATTTTATATAGATTTTCAATTTTAACAATTTTTTTATTAATTTTAACTCAATTAAAAGGTTTAGTTATAATATTGTAGTGGATTGATAAAATTAGAATTTAAAATCAATGATGAGGCAACATTGTATCAGGTTAAGATTTTTGATACTTTCTTAAAATCGTGCGGTATTTAGTTTGAATTCTTTTTAAGTCAAGTCAGTTGATATATTTATACATTCACCTACACAACAAAACGTTTGGATCAGGATCTTTTATACTATTTTCGTAAAAATGGAAATAGGTAATAAATATTAAATGAAATATCAATATGAGATAATCATAGCCACACAAGCACAACACACATGGCAATTAAGCATAGAAATTTAATGAACAAGTTACTTATTTTATTGCAGGGTAAAATAGTCACTATACAACTATAACAATGATCTTCTCACAATTTTCAGATGGGGGAACGTATGCAAGGAGCGAAGACACATTTTAGGGACTCAATAAGTGTACAGCGGCCAACTGAGTCCAGTCCTCGCTGGTGACGAACTAGTCACTCTCTTAGAAACAAAATGAATTGTAGCAAAAGGAGACATTAATATATATGAGGTAATACCCTCTAAATAAATAAACAAAAAAGAATTATAAAAAATTGACTCGACCCTTAACTTAACTTGCTACTAATTTATAATAATTTTTCCCAACATTATTTTTTGAAAATTACATTGTTGGAAAAATGATATTTTAGTACCCTAAAACTCTGTACCCCTGACACTCCCTTACTTAAATGGTCAACGTCCTCGTCGATTGAGCATTGATGAAGTCTTCAATCTTCTATGCATAGGCTTGTAGACTTGACTCTTTCTCCCAATTGGTTTCTTCAACACTGAGACCGTTCCACTTGACAAGGTACTCTTTATTTGGTGGATGCTTGGTAGCCTTGACAACTCGTTCAGTTAAGATCTCCTCAACTCCTTGATTGACAAGCGGTGCACGGGTGACTGTTGGTCATGATGATTTGTTGCGGCTGGCATCGGACTCATCAACATGATATGACTTGAATTTGCTTAGATGGAACACTGGGTGAACTGTCATCCACTTTGGAGGTCTTTGTACTTGCTCACTAGGCACTTGTCACAATTCTGAAGGATACTCAGCTGCTTAGGTAATAACTTCACTATCACCAAATCTCCAACTTTGAACTCCTATGGGCAGCGGTTCTCATCCGTCCATCTCTTCATATGACTATATGCTTTCTCCAATTGAGCTCGAGCAAGCTCCACATTTTGTCTCCACATTTTGTCTCCACTCCTTAGTAAACTGGTATGCTTTCAGGTTTCGACCTGAGCCCATTAATGGTATGAGGTGCCAACGGCTATTGACCTGTCACAATCTCAAAAGGGCTTTTGTTAGTAGCATATGACTATATGCTTTCTCCAATTGAGCTCGAGCAAGCTCCACATTTTGTCTCCACATTTTGTCTTCACTCCTTGGTGAACTGGTATGCTTTCAGGTTTCGACCTGAGTATGGCCCATTGATGGTATGAGGTGCCAACGGCTATTGACCTATCACAATCTCAAAAGGGCTTTTGTTAGTAGCATAGCTTTGTACAAAATTAAAACAAAATTGAGCAATATCAAGAAGTGAAATCCAATTCTTCTGACTAGCACTAACAAAGTGCTGTAAGTACTCTTCTAACATCCTATTAACTCTCTTCGTTTGGCCATCTTTCTGAGGATGGAAACTTGTCGACATAGCTAGGTTCGTGCCTAAAAACTTGAACAACTCCGACCAAAATGACCCAGTGAATCGTGCAGCTCAGTCACTGACTATGCTTCCCAGTATTTCACAATATGTTTGAAAAATGCCTTAGTAGTCTCTTTTGCTGAACAATATTTTGACATCGCAACGAACATGATATATTTGGAAAATTTGTCTACCACCACCAAAATGTGACCAAAGTCCCTTACTTTTAGGAGTCCTGCAATAAAATCAAGAGAAACACTCTCCCATAGTCTACTAAATAAGACTTTGTATACTCTTTCACATCATTCGACATCTGAGGCCAAAAGTAACCCTGTGTTAAAAGAGCTAAAGTACGCTGCCACCTTGGTTGACCAGCCCATAGGGTATCGTGACATTCCTTCAACAGCAAACTCTTGAGACCCTCTACTTTTGGGACATATATTCTATTACCTCTAGCAATGATCAAGTCCTCCTCTACCCAAAATTGCCTAGTTTTCCCACTGTCCACCAAAATTTTCAAGGCCATAGCTTGAGGATCCTTCAGTAACTCTTCCCGAATCCTTCCTTCCAACATTTTCTCTGCTACACTACGGGATAATTGAGCTATATGCTTCAAAGTTGCTACTTTCAGCTTCCTACTTAAAGCATCTACCACTCTATTTGAACTTCTTGGGTTGTATACAAACTGAAAATCAAAGTCGGATAGAAATTCGTGCCACCTTGCCTACTTAGGCATTAGTCTCAGTTGACAAAAGAAGTGGCTAATACCCGTATTTTCTATCTTGACCATAAACTTTGACCTAACAAGTAATGTCTCCATGTACGCAAATAATGGACTACTGCTAACAATTCTTTCTCTTGGGTTGTGTACTGAATTTTTGCATGTTTTAACTTTCGGCTTTCAAATGCAATGGGATGGCCCTCCTGCATTAGTACTCCCCCTAATGGTAGGTTTGACGCATCGGTCTGTACCTCAAAAGGTTTACTCATATTAGGAAGAACTAACACTGGCTGTCATCGCCTTTTTTACATTATTAAAAGCTGCTTGACACTCCTTTGTCCATCGCCACTTATTTCCCTTCTTTAGGAGCTCTATGAGGGGACTTACCTTTTGAGAGTATGCCCTCACAAACCGCTTGTAATAGTTTTCCAACCCCAAAAAGGATCGTAACTCTGTCACACTTTTGGGGACACTCTAATCTTGACTACCTTTGACATACTCTGATCCATGCCTATCTTTCCTTGCTCAATCACATGGCCTAAGAATTTGAATCGGGTTTGAGTAAAAGTGCACTTCTCCTTCTTCAGGAAGAGTTTGTTATCCCTTAGCTTTTCAAAGACCAAACTAAGGTGTTCTCTATGTTCCTTCAGTGAAGAGCTATACACAACAATATCATCCAGGTACACCCCCACAAATTTATCAAGATACTCATGAAAAACCTAGTACATCAAGGTGCAAAAGTAGTAGGAGCATTTGCTAGACCAAAAGGCATAACTAAGAACTCAAAAGCACCATACCGTGTTACCCAATTTGTTTTAGGCTCATCCTTCTCTTTTATTTGATCTTGATGGTATCTTGATCATAAATCTAGCTTGGTAAAGAATTTTACCTGACCCAGTTGGTTGAACAAGTCTGCGATCAAAGGTATGTGTATTTATTCCGCACTATCACCTTGTTCAAAGCTCGGTAGTCCACACTCAACCTTAGGCTTCCTTTTTGTTTCTTCTGGAAGAGCATAGGAGCACAAAAGGGGGCTTTTGTTGGTCGTATAAAACTAGCTTCTAGTAACTCATCTAATTCCTTTCTCAATTTTGCCAATTTTGGTGGTGCCATTCGATGAGGTGCCTTTGCTGGAGCTTTTGTACCTAGTAAAAACTCTATTTTATGGTCAATATTTTGACGAGGAGGTAGAAAAGAAGGTAACTTTTCTAGTATAACATCCTTATATTTCATCATCACATCCCTGATCTTTAGAGGGTATTGGGACACCTCCCCCTCTTCCTTCATTATCGAAATCACCACATACATCGACTCTTTACACCTAACTCCTTTTTAAAATTTCAAGGCTGAAATTAACTTCTTTTCACAAATAGGGCTAAAAGTGGTAGGTACCACATAGGGTCTATCCCCTATTAAGAGAAGGCAATCTGCAGAGGGAATCGGTACTGCTCGTGCCTTCTTAAGAAATTCCATTTCAATTACGACATCGAAGTCATCTAAAGGTGTTATTGTCAAGTTCACTTCTCCTTTCCAAGGTCCCATCTCATAGGCTACTTCTTGAGCTACCCCCACCATATTTAGAGCCTTGGAATTGATAGCTTTTATCTTCCCCTTATATGCCTGGATATTGAGTCTGAAACAAGAGGCCATCGAATCAGCTATAAAGTTATTTGTAGCTCCAGTGTCCACTAAAGCTCTTATTGACTTCCCATTGATATTAGGTCCACATACATTAGCCCTTTTTCAGAGGCAGGTGACTCGCGGTTGTCGAAGCCGGTCAAAAATAACCTTTCTGGTTATCAACAATTTACAACTGTAGATAGTGGTGAAAGGATCGAATCCACAGAGAATTGAGAACTCACCTATTTCTCTTTTTATGACCAAGAAAATAAACTGAAACGATAATAAATTGAAAATGAGATAAAAAACTGAAAGTGGGATCGAATGAGATAAACTGAAAATTTGGATCAAAACTGTCAACAAAATAACATGGGGGATTTGAGATTGATTGTAGTAAACTAATAATGAGAATAATAATGGAAGGCAAATAATTAAATAAAAAGTAATCAATAATGAGAAAGCTCTAATTGAAGTATTGGATCCACTTTAGTTGTTGGGATTGATCACAGACACTTTGTTCTTTTGGGTTGATTCAATAGATTAGTTATGGAGATGGAAGACGCTTCTCACCACCATTATCTCTCCTTATTATTAAATTAATTAGGGAACGTCCTCTAATTAATTACTAATCAATAAGTTGCCAAGGAACGTTCTTGGGCCTCAGGCAACAAACAACTATCAATTGCATTAAGAAATAGAGAGATCCAATCCTAGCTACCCAAACGTATAGAGATAACGCTAGATCATACAACTTCCTTGATTTTTATGCCAAGTGTTCTCATGTAAGAATAATCTAAGCAATTACGGACTTAAATCATTCAAACTAACAAATAATTATTTTGCAATAAAAAATCAACGTAGATCTCAATAACAAAATAATATAAAAATTAAGTATGAAATTGCATAAATATTGAACTCCCAAAAATTAAACAATATTTGATCAAGTCTCACAACCCATTAAACAACCAAAGCTTCAACCAATATCCAACTAGATTAAAGAAATCAGCCACTCATTGGCTGAATTAAAAACAGAAAAATAAAAGGAAAAGCAAAGGATGAAGAAGAACCGAGGATATTGAATTCTGCCTTCTGCCTTGCGCCAAGCCCTGCATAAACTGCCGAGAGAAAATTGTCTTCTGTTCTTCGACCACTAAGGCTCCTTAAATAGAGCTGGGAATGCGCCCTAATTTGGAATTGCTGGCCACGTGTGGGAGTGGATCGAGTGCGCGAGTGGTCCACGTGAAGCTGGAATTGAAGTGCGGTCCATGTGATTGAGCTGAAGTGGGAGCGTGCAAGCTGCTTGGCCCATGTGCGTTGGTGGGTCCGTCGCGTGAGAATGTGTTTGGCCCATTGGCATGAAGCGTGAGTGGCGTGGGCCATGTTGCAAGTGAATGGTGCGGTCTTGATCCACGTGAAGAGAGTTTATGTGTGGTCCACGTGCAAGAGTGAATGTGAAGACTGGCCATTGTGCGTGAATGGTGAAGGTGGCTTGGCGAGGCCCATGTGCAAGTGAAGGCGCGATCTTGGCCCGTAATTGAGAGGTGCGCTGGTCCTTTGCGTGAATTGATGAAGTGCGGGCCCATGGTGGAAGAATGTGCGGTTTATGTGAAGTGCTTGGCCCATGGGCTGTCCATGTGCTTGTTTTGAATTCAACTTGGCAGGCTCGCTCTCTTTTGCTCCAAATAAGGCAGTTTTAGGGGGATTTTCTCCAAAATGTCCTTTTATACCATTTTTTGCAAAATAATATTAAAAGCACTAAATTAAGCAGAAATCATGTAAATATTCATCAATAATATTAATATAAATTGGACTAAATTATGCTCTATCAGCAGGTTTAGCTTTCTACTTTTTCATAGCTCCAGAAAATCGTAGAGCCCCCACCATAGATTGATCGTTATCAACTATCCTCTATTCTTCCACTTCATTTCCTTTCTCATCTTCTTTATGGCTCATAGAGCATTTAGTGCTCCTTTGTGAGGGCATTCCACCATCCAATTTGGTCCAAGACACAAGAAGCACTTTAACTTAGGCTTTGGTACTGTGAACGAGCTCAATCCTTGGGGTCGACTACCTTATGGCCCCATAGAACTTTGTTCCCTTCCTTAAAAGCTAGGTTTGGAGTTCACACTTTCACCCCAATTCCTTCTTTCCACACCTCCAGCATTATAGTTAAACTGACTTACTCCCCCACTTTGGGCCTTACCCCATTTGCTAGGGCAATTGTCTTGTCCCACAGGAGGATTAAATTTTCTTTTTGAAGGCAGGTTGAAATAATTCTCTAAAATCTCAATTGCAGCTATAGCTGAATCAACATTTGTCACCTTTCGTCTCATCAAATCATTTTTAGCCCATGGTTTCAACCCTTTCATAAAGTTACAGAATCAACATAAGATGTGAGAAATCCCTCATGTAGTCACGGATGGAACCCATATGTTATAGCTCTCCCAGCTTGCAACATGCATCATATGCAATTTTCTTAAGGTAGAATTGAGCTTTTAGTTCCTTTTTAAAAATCTCCCAAGTTGTCACCTAGTTTGGTCCCGATGCCGCTTTCACTACTTTGGTACGCCACCACAATTTGGCATCATCAGCCAACTACAAGGGTATAATCTTCAATATGTCCTCAACTGAATCACGCTTAGTAACATTAAAGAATGACTCCATATCAAATAGAAAATTGTCTACATCTTTTGCATCCCTTACTCCACCAAAGGCTTTCAGCTCCGAGATCTTGGTCCTCTCCACCTCGCATGCATATATGCTATTACCGCTCATAACTTTTGTAAGAGTGTCCATCTTTAAATTAAGCTCTTCCAGTCTATCTTGGAATGTGTTCATAGTCTCCTTGACACTATCATTAACAATACCAATAGATGCCTTAGCGCCATCCCTACTATCTTCAACGACCCCTACTAAAAAGGTATGAGCATCGGTAATTGAATGGAGGCTTTCCATTACGCCTTCCAACTGAGAGGCCACTATCTCCCATTCTGCTATCTTAGTCTCAAAATCACCCCACTGGGTATTATTTGCACGCGAAGAATTTTGGGTGGTCTCAATCTCTATTGGCTCAACCTCACCTCTACTTAGTTTGGCTATCACCACCATGAATTATTCATTCTCCTTTTTGAGCACCTTAATGCACTTGTATGGGGAATCAAATTCCAGTGCCATCTCCTTTTGGGTGGCATACTCAGTCAGCATGGTAACAACATTCTCAATCCTTCTTTTGAGGTCATCAATACGTGTGGCAGACTTCATCATGCTTCCACACTATTCACCGATCATTCTCGCTCTGATAGTAAATTCACGGGTCCAGATTTTGGCACTTGCTTGAAAATGTGTAGCACTTTGTTTGAACTCTTTTCAAGCTAAGCCAGCCAATGTATTTACACATTCAACTGCACAATAAAATATTTGAGTCAGGACCTCCTGTACTATTCTCGTAAAAATGGAAATAGGCAATAGATATAAGACGAAATATCAACATGAGATAATCATAGCAACACAAGCATAACAAACATGGCGATTAGGCACAAAGATTTAATGAACGGGCTACTTCTTTTATTCCAGGGGCAAAATAGTCATTACAAAACTATAGCAATGATCTTCTCACAAATTGCAGACAGGGGAGAACACCTACAAGGAGGGGAGGCACACTCTAGGAACTCAATAAGTCTACGATGGCCAGCTGGACCCAGCCTTCACTTGTGGCCAACTAATTACTCCTTCCTAAAGAGCTTTAAGAATAAAATGAAACTGTAACAGAAGGAGACATCAATATGTCTGAAGTGACACTTTTCCCTTGAATAAATAAACAAAAAGGTCAAAGAACTAACTTGACTCTTAACTTGCTACTAATTTATACTAATTTTTCCCAACATTGCTTTTTGAAAATTACATTGTTGGAAAAATTACATTTTAGTACTCCAAAACTTTATACCCTTGACACACTGCTTGGAACCATAGTTTAACTATAGTTTCATTCAAGCAAAACCATTGCATTCTTTGGTATTTAAAAATACAGTCGTTTCACTTGGTTCCCTTATATTCTCACTCTTTGTAGGTTACTTCCATTTGAAGGAGCTTACTCTTAGTTAAAGGGAAGCTCTATTTCCGTTTGGTGCAACGTCTTTCTCCTTGAGGAGAGAAAAATGTTTGACCTAGGGAATCATTCACTATGTTGCTACAAATAACGATCTCAGCATGGAAGTGCAAAGGTAATATAAAGCAATACAAATACGAATTGTGTGAGGTAAGAACACAACCATGATTGTATATTTACTGTTAGGTCCAAAACTTTGGATTGTATATTATTTTTTGATATTTTGATTATTCAAGTAGATTACTTGCTTTTGGGAAAAAAATTTAGGGTTTGAGAAAAATAAAATAGGTTACTAAGCTTGTATTAAGTTAGACCTTGTTATTGGTAATGCAATGTCCATTGTATGGTGTACATCCGATATGCATTAGTTAATATTAGGAATTTCATTACATGGTAGGTCCCCTGTTGATGTAGGAATTGGAGGGTAAAGCTGTGGAAATGTACCTGATTATTCTAAAGATAACAGTGAGAGTGACATGGAATACACACCAGCTAATTAAGATGTTATGTTTTCTGAAAGTGAGACAAGTGTAGTGGATGAAGATAGTAATAGTGATGATCTTGAGTATATTCAAATAGTAGTAAGAAATCAGCTGATAGGGATGTGCATGATAATCATGATGTGTTTATGAATAAAATGACATTACCTACTGAATTAGAGTATAATGCTAATACAAGGAATAATTATTTTAAATAGGAGGCAAAAGGTAATGTCAGTGGCCAAGGAGAAACTGATGATGGTCTTATTACACTTGAAAATAGTCAAGATGAGTTAGAGCCTCAAAAAAAGAGGAAGAGAAAAAAAAATTTAGTTTACAAACCTGTATGTGACTATAAGGAACTTTCATTTGCTCCTAGAATGGATTTTTAGAATAAAATACAAGTGAAAGAGGCTATCAAAAGACATGTCATAATAAAAGGCTACAATGTCAATGGATAAGAAATAACCCCAACAGGTTGGAAGCGATATGCTAAGAAAATTATTCTTGGAGGCTCTATATTAGAAAGAAGCAAAATAAGGAAACTTTTCAAGTCACTATTTATGAAAGGGAGCATAAGTATCAAAGAAGTTTGAGAAATAGGCAAGTAACCTCTAAATGGGTTACTAAGGAGTTTTTACAGAAATTAAAAGGAATGGAGATTATTCTGTGAAGGATATGTAATGCATGCACAAGGGGGCGTTACTTTTCAGTAAATTGAGGCACATTAAAGCTTCAAGAATCTTCAAACAAACTACAAATGTAACGACCCAAAAATTGGACCGCTACCGGTGCTAGGATCCAGATCGGCTTAAGGCCGCCGGGACCCGTAGCAAGCCTGACATGTAACCTGAAAACCTGTTTAATCCCATACATGATCAACAACATACATAAAAATTAAAACTTTCCTTTCATTCATACACCAAACTCAACCTGTGCATGCACTGAACATAATCATAAACATGATCCCTCTGTGGGATCTCATCAATGCCCCAAAAGGGCGATACAACATATGTTGAGTTGGTTTACATAAACATCATAAAAAGATCTAGGATCATGCATTAAAAGGGATACCTTACACATAGGTCAAGCACAACCTCTAATCCTCATTATCATTACATTACATAACTATTCATAACTTTACAATTTCATCATGTCCACATTCTATCTATTACATACAGACGACTTCAATACTCTTGCGGACCTCCTGGTCTACCCTGTATCTGCAAACCTGGGGAATTTGGGAGAGGGGTGAGCTACTAGAGCTCAGTGAGCAGAACAATAAAGCATTTAAAACACATGCTATCATGAAATGCATCACATCACAACTAATCATATCAAGGATGAACTTGTCACCATATAGCCCTCTACATATTCCAATCATGCCAGGGGCGTAGTGCAGGCCACACCTGGTCTTTCTTTTATACATAACATAACATACATAATCCATGGTGTCGGGGGCGTAGTGCAGGCCACGTCCGGTCTTTCTCTTACATAGTGCCAGGGGCGTAGTGCAGGCCACACCTGGACTTCCATATCATATCATCATGTCATAACATATGGGGGCTAATGGATCATTCAACATTCATCCACATCAACAACATATTATGCAATGCAACATATTCGTGATGCATGATTCATGCTAAAACTTTCATTTATTAAAGGATAAGAGTTTATCCTACTCACCTCTGGCTAGCTCTGACACTGACTGGAGCAGCTGACTCACTGCTGAGGTCCTCGGTTCCTCGGGTCCGAACCTACACAGGTGGACTCAAATGAGGGACCAACATACTATAACATGACTTTGAAAACATCCCCCAAAAACCCCCTAAAACACCTTAAAACAATCATGCAAAACATGCAAAGGAAGGCTGAACAAGGCAGGTTCGGCGGCACCTTCGGCGGCCGAAAGTCCCTCCAGTGCCGAAACCCAGGCAGGTTCGGCGGCACCTTCGGCGGCCGAAAGTCCCAGACAGAGACGAAAGTCTCTTTTCGGGGGCAACTTCGGTAGCCGAAAGGCCTGCCTCCCAGGCAGGTTCGGCGGCCGAAAGTCCTTCTGTAACAACCCGAAAATCGGACCGCTACCGGCGCTAGAACCCAGGTCGGCTTAAGGCCGCCGGGACCCGTAGCAAGCCTGACATGTAACCTGTAAACCTGTTTAATCCCATACATGATCAACAATATACATAAAAATTAAAACTTTTCTTTCATACATTCTATCATACGCCAAACTCAACCTGTGCATGCACTGAACATAAACATCCTCATAACATTAATCCCTCTGTGGGATTTCATCGATGCCCCAATGGGCGATATACATATGTTGAGTTGGCTAACATTTATCATAAAACATCTAAGATCATGTATTTAAAAGGGATAACAACATCCATAGGGTCAAGCACACCTTCTAATCCTCAATATCATTATACATAACATAACTATTCAACTTTACATTATCTTACAATTTATCATGTCCACTTTCTAACTATTACAAACATAAGACTTTACTCTTCTTGACTTCTCTGTCTAGCCCGTACCTGCAACCCTGGGGGATTAGGGAAAAGGGGTGAGCTACAAGAGCCCAGTGAGCAGAATAGTAGAAAACAACATTTAAATCTCATGCCATCATGTAATGCAACACATCACAACTAATCACATCTCGGATGGTATTGTCACCAATAGTCCTCTACATTCCAAAGTACCGGGATGTAGAATGGGTACAACCGGTCTTTCTCTTAACATAACATATCATACATACCAATGTGCCAAGGACGTAGAATGGGTACAACCTGGACTTTCTCTTACATAGTGCCAGGGACGTAGAATGGGTACAACCTGGACTTCTATACCATCTCATGCCATAGCATCATCATATCATATGAGGACTAAAGGGTCATCCAATAACCAATCCACATCAACATCATAAATGCAATGCAACATATTCGTGGATTCTAATGCAAACAACCTATTTCGTCACATGGCATTCATGATGCATGAACATGCTCAAAATATTTATAATTTATTTGCTTTAAAAAATATAAAGGTTTATTCTACTCACCTCTGGCCGAAGCTCTACTGACTCAGAAGCAGCTGAACTCACTGCTGGGGTCCTCGGTTCCTCGGGTCCGAACCTACACAGGTGGACTCAAATGAGGGACCAAACAACTAGAACATAACTCTAAAAACATCCCCCAAAAACCCCCTAAAACACCTCAAAACAATCATGCAAAAACATGCAAAGGAAGGCTGGACAGGGCAGGTTCGGCGGCACCTTCGGCGGCCGAAAGTCCCTCCAGAGCCGAAACCCAGGCAGGTTCGGCGGCACCTTCGGCGGCCGAAAGTCCCAGACAGAGACGAAAGTCTCTTTTCGGGGGCAACTTCGGCAGCCGAAAGGCCTGCCTCCCAAGCCATGTTCGGCGGCCGAAAGTTCCTTCGGCTGCCGAACCTGGTTTCTGCCAAAGGGCAGAAACTTGGCTCCCTTTGCACGAAATCTTCTCCCTTCCATTTCAACATGCATATAACTCACCAAATCATGCAAATATACATACATTGGCTCCTAGGGGTTTCAAACTACCTAAAACCCCAACTACAACGCACAAATCCAACATACATTGCTCAAAACATAACATTAACTCAAAAACCTAACTATGAGCTAAACATGCATTCTACCCCATAGATCTTGCATAAAACTTACTTTAAACATAAAATGAGCTTAAGATCGGCTCTTACCTCTTGAAGATCGAGAGAGAGACGTCCTAAACTCGGAGGTGAGAGATTTTTGAGTTCTTGAACCTCAAAGCTCCAAAACTTGCTCAAAACTCGGAAATCTTCAAAACAAGATGAAAACTAGTGAAAAACTTGAAAGATTTGAAGGAAAAGACTCAAGATCGGTGAGGGTGGCAGAGAACTCACCTTGGCCGACAACGGAGAGAAAAACTCGCCCATTTTCGGCTAAGGGACCTTTTTATAGTGGCTGGCCAGGCCACGTTCGGGGGCCGAACGTGCCTCCGCATGCATGCCATGTTCGGCGGCCGAACTTGAGGTTCGGCGGCCGAACCTGGACCTTCCTCAACCTATGCCTTCAGGGCCTAAGGCACACCCGAAATGCCTGCATGTTCGGCGGCCGAACTTTGAGTTTCGGCGGCCGAACCTGAGCTTTCCTCCAAAGTTGTTTTTATTCAAAAACTCATTTCCTCTTTACATAAAATCATCAAAAACATTAAAACATTTCATGAAAACATGGTTTTACCCTTCTAGAGGTCTCCGACATCCGAGATTCCACCGGACGGTAGGAATTCTGATACCGGAGTCTAGCCGGGTATTACATTCTCCCCCCCTTAAGAACATTCGTCCCCGAATGTTCCTCAACTAGCACATAGCATGGCATACACATATCATACATACAAGGCACATAAAACTCACAAGAAACTAACCTTAGAAAAGATAAGGGTATTGCTGGAGCATGGACTCCCGTGTCTCCCAAGTGCACTCCTCCATATTGTGGTGGTTCCACAGGACTTTCACCATCAAGATTTCCTTGTTTCTCAGCTTTCTGATCTAGGTGTCTATGATCCGCACTGGCTGCTCAACATAGGTGAGATCCTCTTGGATCTCCACATCAGGCTCACTAAGAACCTTGCCCGGATCTGACACAAACTTCCTTAACATTGAAACATGGAAAACCGGATGGATTCTTGCCATTGAAGCAGGTAAATCCAGCTTGTACGACACATTCCCAATCTTTTGCAAAACTTCAAAGGGTCCGATGTATCGTGGGGCTAGTTTACCTTTCTTCCCGAAGCGAACCACTCCTTTCATTGGAGACACCTTGAGCAATACCAGATCCCCCTCCTGAAACTCTACCTGCCGTCTGCGGATGTCTGCATAACTCTTCTGTCTGCTTGCAGCAGTTTTGATCCTTTCTCTGATTATGGGTACCACCCTGCTGGTAATCTCTACTAACTCAGGCCCTGCCAAGGCCTTCTCTCCAACTTCCTCCCAGCAAACAGGTGATCTGCACTTCCTTCCATATAAAGCTTCATATGGAGCCATCCCAATGCTAGCATGATGGCTGTTATTGTAGGCAAACTCCACCAAAGGTAGATGCTGCCTCCAAGAACCGCCAAAGTCCAGCACACACATTCTAAGCATATCTTCTATGGTCTGGATGGTCCTCTCTGACTGTCCGTCTGTCTGTGGGTGGAAGGCAGTCTAAAATCCAACCTAGTACCCATGGCATTCTGTAGACTCCGCCAAAACCTGGAGGTGAACTGGGGCCCTCTATCCGACACTATTGAGACAGGAACCCCATGCAGCCTGACGATCTCATCCACATACACCTGCGCCAACTTATCCACAGAATAGCCACTCCTGACAGGGATGAAGTGAGCAGATTTGGTGAGTCTGTCCACAATCACCCATATGGAGTCCAATCTGTTGGACGCTGCCGGTAACCCCACTACGAAGTCCATAGCTATATTCTCCCATTTCCATTCCGGAATAGGTAGCGGGTTAAGCATTCCAGCCGGCTTCTGATGTTCAAGCTTCACCCTCTGACACACTTCGCAGGCTGACACAAACTGTGCCACTTCTTTCTTCATCGCTGGCCACCAGTAAACTTTCTTCAAGTCTTGATACATCTTGGTGGCTCCGGGGTGAACGCTGTATCTTGCATTATGAGCCTCCCTCATAATGTCTCCTTTTAGCCCTATGTCATCTGGTACACATAGTCTGCTCCCATAGCGGAGGATCCCTTTGCTATCGAATCTGAACTCACTATCCTTGCCTGACTGAACAGTCCTGGAAATCTTCACTAACTCTGGGTCCTCATGCTGTTTCTGAGCCACTTGCTCTAGAAACACAGGTGTCACTCTCATCTGGGCCACTAAAGCACCGGTACCAGACAACTCCAACTGTAGACCTTCATCAATGATCTTGTAAAACTCCTTCACCACTGGTCTCCTCTCTGCCGTTATGTGGGATAGACTGCCTAGTGACTTCCGGCTTAGAGCGTCTGCCACAACATTCGCCTTACCCGGATGATACTGAATCTTGCAATCATAGTCACTCAGCAGCTCTACCCATCTCCTCTGTCTCAAATTCAAATCTCTTTGACTCAGGATGTACTGCAGGTTTTTATGATCTGTAAAGATCTCACATTTTACCCCATAGAGGTAGTGCCTCCACATCTTGAGTGCAAAGATTACTGCTGCCATCTCAAGGTCATGTGTGGGGTAATTCAACTCATGCTTCTTCAGCTGCCTAGAAGCATAAGCAATCACCCTCTCATTCTGCATCAGTACACAACCCAGTCCCACACGGGACGCATCACAAAAGACTGTAAAGTCCTCATCACAAGATGGCAGAGCTAAAACTGGTGCTGAAGTCAACCTCCTCTTAAGCTCTTCAAAACTTTCCTAGCACTGGTCGGTCCACAGAAACTTCTGATTCTTCCTGGTTAATCTGGTCAGAGGAGCTGCTATTTTCGAGAAGTCCTGAACGAACCTCCTGTAGTAACCTGCCAAACCCAAGAAACTTCTGATTTCCGTCACTGAAGTGGGTCTAGGCCAGTTAGCCACAGTTTCTGTCTTCTTGGGGTCTACCTCTATTCCATTCTCTGACACTACATGCCCCAAGAACGAAATGCTCCTCAGCCAGAACTCACACTTAGAGAACTTGGCATACAAGCCATGTTCCCTCAAGGTCTGCAGAACCAACCTCAGATGATGGGCATGCTCCTCTGCATTCCTGGAATACACTAAGATATCATCAATGAAGACAATAACGAAGTGATCCAGGTATTGGCTAAACACTCCGTTCATGAGATCCATGAATGCTGCAGGGGCGTTGGTTAACCCGAACAGCATTACAAGGAACTCAAAATGCCCATATCTGGTCCTGAAAGCTGTCTTTGGCACATCATCTTCTTTGATCCTCAACTGATGGTACCCCGATCTCAGATCTATTTTGGAGAAACAACCTGCTCCGGCTAGCTGGTCAAATAGATCGTCGATCCTTGACAATGGGTACTTATTCTTGGTAGTGACTTTGTTCAACTGCCTGTAGTCGATACAAAGTCTAAGGGATCCATCCTTCTTTCTAACAAACAAGACTGGTGCACCCCAAGGTGAAGTGCTCGGTCGGATGAAGCCCTTTTCTACCAACTCTTGCAACTGTTCTTTCAATTCTTTCAACTCCGCTGGAGCCATCCTGTAGGGAGGAATAGAGATCGGTCGGGTTCCAGGCATCAGTTCTATCTCGAACTCTATCTCCCTAGCAGGTGGTAAACCTGGTAGCTCGTCTGGGAAGACGTCTAGAAACTCTCTAACCACTAGCACCGAGGCGGGCTCTCTAACCTGACTGCTAAGCTCTCTCACATGAGCCAAATACCCCTGACATCCCTTCCTAAGCAACCTACGAGCCTGAAAAGCTGATATCAGACCTCTAGGTGTACCCCTCCTGTCTCCCCTGAAGACAACCTCTGACCCATCCTGACCTCTGAACCTGACTACCTTGTCCCTGCAGTCCAAGGTAGCACCATGGGTAGATAACCAGTCCATCCCTAGAATGACGTCAAAATCTGTCAAATCTAGAACCACAAGGTCGGCGGACAAGCATCTTCCCTCAACAAACACAGGACTACACTGGCAGACTGACTCTGCCACTGATGGATCACACTTGGGTCCACTGACCCAGAGAGGACACTCTAACTCAGAGATCATCAACCCCAACCTCTGAATGGCTCTAGGAGCAATAAAAGAATGAGATGCACCAGGGTCCATCAAGGCATACACATCTGAACAACCAATGACTAAATTACCTGCCACCACGGTGTTAGATGCATCTGCCTCCTGCTGAGTCATCGTGAAGATCCGTGCTGGAGCTGATGGACCTTCACCTCTGAAACCCGCTGAAGAAGAGGCTGCCCCTCTCCCTCTGCCTCTGCCACTGGCCTGAGTCATGGCTGGAGCTGCTGGCTGAGCCACACTACCAGAAGCTGTCTGCTGAGACTGTGCTCCAAAAGCTGCCCTAGGACACTCCCGAGCCATGTGTCCCTCTTGCCCGCATCTGAAGCAGGCTGTTGTCCCAGCCCGACAAACTCCCCTGTGTAGCCTACCACACTTTGCACAAACTGCATTATCCGCGCCAGAGCTTGAGCCACTCCCTAGTCCCAGACTAGACTTAACCTTGTTCCAAAACTTGTTCTTCTTGGGCTTCCTAGTGGTGTTATTCCACTTTTTGCTACCTGAAGCTGTTGCACTAAAAGAAGAAGAGACTGGGGTCTTAGAACCAGAAGGCTGTGCCACTGACTGCTTAACTGTTCCCTGAACGATGGCACTGGCCTCCATTTTTCGGGCCATATCCACTATGGCGTGGAAGTTCTCCCTATCTGCTGACTGGATCAAGGAGGAATATCTAGAGTGGAGTTTCATGATATACCTCCTTGACCTCTTCTGATCCGTGTCAAGGTTTTGCCCTGCAAATGGCAACAGCTCCAAGAATCTGTCTGTGAACTCCTCTACACCCATATCCTCGGTCTGCCTCAGCTGCTCAAACTCTATCCTCCCAAGACATGCTGTCTACTCTGGGGTTCACATAATTCTTGAACCACTCTCGTGCCTTCTTACACTTAAGAGTGAACCCAGCCATCTGAATGGCTCTACTGTCATCAGCCCCAATCTCATCTGTGATCACCTTAACCCTTTCAAGATACACAAACGGGTCATCCCCTTTTTCATACTGAGGAGCACCCAATTTCATGTAGTCAGTAATCTTGACCTTGCTCCCACTGGCTGAGCTAGGTCTAGAAGGTTGGGTAGCTGGGGCTGCTGGTTCTATAGGTGGTGGAGGTGGGGCAACATTTTCTGAGGTAGGGTTTGGATAGTAAGGTGGGGGTGGATACATTGGGTATTGTGAATATGGTGGGTAGTAGGGTGGGTATGGCATCTGTGTGGGATAAGGGGTGAAACTAGGGTAATCCGATGTGCCTCCCATCGAATACCCGGGATTTTGTGAGAAGTGTGGGTAGTGGGGTGGCTGAACAAATCCCGAGGCCTGAGTGCCTCCTTGGGACTCTCCCATACCCTCCTCTTACATGCTAACTCCCAAACTGTCATCCCTCCTCTGCTCTACGTCCATCTCATCCCCCATGCCTTCTGACATTCCTCCCTGAACTGTTCCCCTCACTGATCTGCTCCTACCCAGATCCAGAGACCTTCTAGGGTCTCTTACTGATCTGTCCCTGTTGGACCTGCTTGACATTGGCCTAGGCAATGTAGGAGGACGGGCGCTCATGCCCTCATCCTCAGGTGGCACTCCAGTCAATCATGCAGATCGACGAGTTCCTCTCATCCTATTTTCTGAAAAACAGTGCACATAACAAGCAAACATTAGCATCATATGGTTCATGTGGGCACACATGAACCCTCATCACATACATCACATAGCATTAATGCACATGCATAAAATCATGGCATTTCACATCATCAACAAGACAGGACTCCACATCCTATCCTAGTGGACATGATCTTCCTATTGTGCTTGACCTTCTATAACATCTATGAGCCCGACACTCTAGGTCCGACCATATGAACCTAGGGCTCTGATACCATTCTGTAACGACGCGAAAATCGGACCGCTATCGGCGCTAGGACCCAGGTCGGCTTAAGGCCGCCGGGACCCGTAGCAAGCCTGACATGTAACCTGTAAACCTGTTTAATCCCATACATGATCAACAATATACATAAAAATTAAAACTTTTCTTTCATACATTCTATCATACGCCAAACTCAACCTGTGCATGCACTGAACATAAACATCCTCATAACATTAATCCCTCTGTGGGATTTCATCGATGCCCCAATGGGCGATATACATATGTTGAGTTGGCTAACATTTATCGTAAAACATCTAAGATCATGTATTTAAAAGGGATAACAACATCCATAGGGTCAAGCACACCTTCTAATCCTCAATATCATTATACATAACATAACTATTCAACTTTACATTATCTTACAATTTATCATGTCCACTTTCTAACTATTACAAACATAAGACTTTACTCTTCTTGACTTCTCTGTCTAGCCCGTACCTGCAACCCTGGGGGATTAGGGAAAAGGGGTGAGCTACAAGAGCCCAGTGAGCAGAATAGTAGAAAACAACATTTAAATCTCATGCCATCATGTAATGCAACACATCACAACTAATCACATCTCGGATGGTATTGTCACCAATAGTCCTCTACATTCCAAAGTGTCGGGACGTAGAATGGGTACAACCGGTCTTTCTCTTAACATAACATATCATACATACCAATGTGCTAGGGACGTAGAATGGGTACAACCTGGACTTTCTCTTACATAGTGCCAGGGACGTAGAATGGGTACAACCTGGACTTCCATACCATCTCATGCCATAGCATCATCATATCATATGAGGACTAAAGGGTCATCCAATAACCAATCCACATCAACATCATAAATGCAATGCAACATATTCGTGGATTCTAATGCAAACAACCTATTTCGTCACATGGCATTCATGATGCATGAACATGCTCAAAATCTTTATAATTTATTTGCTTTAAAAAATATAAAGGTTTATTCTACTCACCTCTGGCCGAAACTCTACTGGCTCAGAAGCAGCTGAACTCACTGCTGGGGTCCTCGGTTCCTCGGGTCCAAACCTACACAGGTGGACTCAAATGAGGGACCAAACAACTAGAACATAACTCTAAAAACATCCCCCAAAAACCCCCTAAAACACCTCAAAACAATCATGCAAAAACATGCAAAGGAAGGCTGGACAGGGCAGGTTCGGCGGCACCTTCAGCGGCCGAAAGTCCCTCCAGAGCCGAAACCCAGGCAGGTTCGGCGGCACCTTCGGCGGCCGAAAGTCCCAGACAGAGACGAAAGTCTCTTTTCGGGGGCAACTTCGGCAGCCGAAAGGCCTGCCTCCCAAGCCATGTTCGGCGGCCGAAAGTTCCTTCGGCTGCCGAACCTGGTTTCTGCCAAAGGGCAGAAACTTGGCTCTCTTTGCACAAAATCTTATCCCTTCCATTTCAACATGCATATAACTCACCAAATCATGCAAATATACATACATTGGCTCCTAGGGGTTTCAAACTACCTAAAACCCCAACTACAACACACAAATCCAACATACATTGCTCAAAACATAACATTAACTCAAAAACCTAACTATGAGCTAAGCATGCATTCTACCCCATAGATCTTGCATAAAACTTACTTTAAACATAAAATGTGCTTAAGATCGGCTCTTACCTCTTGAAGATCGAGAGAGAGACGTCCTAAACTCGAAGGTGGGAGATTTTTGAGTTCTTAAACCTCAAATGTAACGACCCGAAAATCGGACCGCTACCGGCGCTAGGATCCAGATCGGCTTAAGGCCGCCGGGACCCGTAGCAAGCCTAACATATAACCTGTAAACCTGTATAATCCCATACATGATCAACAACATGCATAAAAATTTAAAACTTTTCCTTTAACATCCAACTCAACCTGAGCATACACTGTACATAGTCATAATCATAATCGTGATCCCTCTGTGGGATCTCATCAATGCCCCAACGGGCGATACAACATGAGATGAGTTAGCTTTCATGAACATTATAAAACATTTTTGATCATGTAATAAAAGGGATACCTCATACACAATGTCAAGCACAATATCTAATCCTCAATATCGTTACATGACTGAAACTGTACTTTTACATAACATTAATACATTTATCATGTCCACACTATCTATTACATAAAACAGACTTCATTACTCTTGTAAACCTCCTGGTCTACCCTATACCTGCAATCCTGGGGAAATGGGAGAGGGGTGAGCTACTAGAGCCCAGTGAGCAGAATAATAAAAACATTTAAATCATATGGATCATGGAATGCATCACATCACATCTAATCACATCAAGGATGAATTTGTCACCAATAGCCCTCTACATGGTCCAACTGTGCCAGAACGTAGAATGGGTCCTGGTCTTTCCCTTACATAGTGCCAGCGAACGTAGAATGGGTCCCACTGGTCTTACATTCCATACCGTACATATCACATCGTCATATCATAGATCGAGGGCTATGGATCATCCAACATTCATCCACATCAACATTTAACATATGCAATGCAACATATTCGTGAATTCTAATGCAAGCAACCTAATTCATCACATGGCATTCATGATGCATGAAGCATGCTAAAAGTACATTATTTGCTTTAAAACATGATAGGATATATCGTCATATCATAGATTGAGGGCTATGGATCATCCAACATTCATCCACATCAACATTTAACATATGCAATGCAACATATTCGTGAATTCTAATGCAAGCAACCTAATTCATCACATGGCATTCATGATGCATGAAGCATGCTAAAAGTACATTATTTGCTTTAAAACATGATAGGATATTCCACTCACAGCTGGATAGCTCTGACCAGACACTGGGGCAACAGACTCACAGCTGGGGTCCTCGGTTCCTCGGGTCCGAACCTACATAGGTGGACTCAAATGAAGGACCAAACATACATGAACATAACTCTAAACTATTCCCCAAAAACCCCCTAAAACATCATGAAACAATCATAGAAAAACATGCAAGAAAGGGCTGGACAGGGCACTTTCGGCGGCAGGTTCGGCGGCCGAAAGTCCCTCCAGAGCCGAAAGTCAGGCAGGTTCGGCGGCACCTTCGGCGGCCGAAACTCCCAGACAGAGGCGAAACTCATGCATGTTCGGCGGCACCTTCGGCGGCCGAAAGTCCCAGACAGAGACGAAAGTCTCCTTTCGGGGGCAAGCTTCGGCAGCCGAAGGCTGCCTCCACAAGCACGTTCGGCGGCCGAAAGTTCCTTAGGCTGCCAAACCTGGTTTCTCCCAGAATGGCAGAAACTCAGCTCCCTTATGCATTTGTGCCTCCAATCTCATCCAAACATGCATAAACCTATTCTACAACATTCCCAAACATACACAAGCAAACGTACAAGTTCCTAGGGGCATCAAACCATCAAAAACCCCAACTACAACACACAAACAACTCACATTGTTCAAAAATCATTCCAAAAACTCATAAACATAACTATGACCTAAACATGCATTCTACCCCCATGAACTTCATAAAACTTACTTAAAACATACTATAAGCTAGAGATCGACTCTTACCTCTTGAAGATCGAGAGTAGAGGCGACCAAATTTGGAGTTGGGAGAGGTTTGAGTTCTTGAACCTCAAAGCTCCAAAACTTTGCTTAAAAGCTCAAATCTTCAAAACGAAGTTAAAATAAGTGAAAAACTTGAAAGATCTAGAGGAAAAACATCAAGGATCGGTGAGGGGTGGCGGAAAGCTCGCCTTGGCCGAAAATGGGGAAAAGCTCGCCCGTTTTCGGCTAAGGGACCCTTTTATAGTGGCTGGCCAGGCCACGTTCGGGGGCCGAATGTGCCTCCGCATGCATGCCATGTTCGGCGGCCGAACTTGAGGTTCGGCGGCCGAACCTGGACTTCCCTCACTTGTTCTTTCGGGGGCCTAAAGGTGCTCCCGAAGGCATGCATGTTCGGCGGCCGAACTTGAGGTTCGGCGGCCGAACCTGAGTTTTCCTCCAAGGTTGTTTTAATGCAAAAACTCATTTCCAATTTACTTAAAACCATGAAATACCTTAAAACATTTTATGAAAACATGTTTCTACACTACTAGAGGCTTCCGACATCCGAGATTCCACCGGACGGTAGGAATTCTGATACCGGAGTCTAGCCGGGTATTACATCAAAGCTCCAAAACTTGCTCAAAACTCGGAAATCTTCAAAACAAGATGAAAACTAGTGAAAAACTTGAAAGATTTGAAGGAAAAGACTCAAGATCGGTGAGGGGTGGCGGAGAACTCACCTTGGCCTACAACGGGGAGAAAAACTCGCCCGTTTTCGGCTAAGGGACCCTTTTATAGTGGCTGGCCAGGCCACGTTCGGGGGCCGAACGTGCCTCCGCATGCATGCCATGTTCGGCGGCCGAACCTGGACTTTCCTCAACCTATGCCTTCGAGGGCCTAAGGCACACCCGAAATGCCTGCATGTTCGGCGGCCGAACCTGAGCTTTCCTTCAAGGTTGTTTTTATTCAAAAACTCATTTCCTCTTTACATAAAATCATCAAAAACATTAAAACATTTTATGAAAACATGGTTTTACCCTTCTAGAGGTCTCTGACATTCGAGATTCCACCGGACGGTAGGAATTCCGATACCGGAGTCTAGCTGGGTATTACACCTTCGGCTGCCGAACCTGGTTTCTGCCAAAGGGCAGAAACTTGGTTCCCTTTGCACTAAAAACCTCTCCTTCCCATTCCAACATGCATATAACTCATTCAAATCATGCAAATATACATACATTGGCTCCTAGGGGCTTCAAACTATCTTAAACCCCAACTACAACACACAACAACACATTGCTCAAAAACACCACATAAGCTCATAAACCTAACCATAAGCTAAACATGCATTCTACCTCATAGATCTTACATAAAACTTACTTAAAACATGCAATGAGCTTAAGATCGGCTCTTACCTCTTGAAGATCGAGAGAGAGATGACCTAAACTCGGAGATGGGAGAGATTTGAGTTATTGAACCTCAAAGCTCCAAAACTTGCTCAAAACTTGAAAATCTTCAAAACAAGATGAAAACTTGTGAAAATCGTGAGAGATTTGAAGGAAAAACTCAAATATTGGTGAGGAACGATGGAGAGCTCACCTTGGCCGACAATGGGGAGAAAAACTCGCCCGTTTTCGGCTAAGGGACCCTTTTATAGTGGCTGGCCAGGCCACGTTCGGGGGCCGAACGTGCCTCCGCACGCATCCCATGTTTGGCGGCCGAACTTGAGGTTCGGCAGCCGAACCTGGACTTTCCTCACTTATGCTTTCGGGGGCCTAAGGCACACTCGAAATGCATGCATGTTCGGCGGCCGAACTTTGAGTTTCGGCGGCTGAACCTGTGTTTTCCTCCAAGGTTGTTTTCATTCAAAAAACTCATTTCCGCCTTGCTTAAAACCATAAAACACATTAAAATATTTTATGAAAACATGGTTTTACCCTTCTAGAGGTCTCCGACATCCGAGATTCCACCGGACGGTAGGAATTCCGATATCGGAGTCTAGCCGGGTATTACAACAAAACTCAAACCCAACTTTCAAATCATCCTATCATAGGTAGAAGAAAGGTATTCGAGATGCAAAATATCTTTAGAAAGCATAAGAACATTCAAAAATAATTATTTACGATACTTTGCAAATAAGTAAGTAATAGGATGCTCAAGCTTGAAATGCATAGGAACCTACCAAAAAACTTAAGAATCAACTAAATGAGTCCAAAGGAAGCAAAAAATTGTAATACATAAACTCCAACTCATTTGGGGTATATAATAGCTATTTTGGCCATATAGCCCATTTAAGCCGAAAAGCACTTAGACCCATTTTATTATTTTATTATTTTAGCATTTTATTGAACTTATTTTAAATTAATTAGACCCAATTTAAATGGCTAAATTCATGCAACAGATAAGGAGAAAGAGTTCTCCTAGTCCAACTAGGAAAATAATCTTTATTATAATCCTTATTGAGAAAGGTTTGGTGTTTGATCATGAATATTTTTTACATTGAAATTAATCCTTTTACCATTAGGATTAAGTTTTAGAAGGCTATAAAAACTTTTCAAAGTGGTAGCCATGAATTGAAGACTTGTTTATAAACAATTATTTTCTTTGGTTAATAAAATTTTAGTGAAAATTTTGTTCAACTTTGTGTTGTATCAAGAATTAGCATCTTATCGAAGTTAATAACTTCATGGAAATTCTACTCTTGTTTTCTTATTCGATTATCTATGTTCTTATTTATTTATTATCCACTGCGGTGATAGGAGCACTATCGTGCCATTGCTAGAGATGGAAATAACCAAATATTTTGCATAGCATTGGCTGTAGTAGATGGAGAGAATGAAGCTTCATAGTCATAGTTTCCTGAATATATTATTTTATGACGTCCAAATAGAAGATGGGTTGGGATTAACTATCATTAGTGACCAACAAAAGGTAAGATTTCCAACTTAAATATATCTTTTCTCATATTTCATTATTAGGTAGCAAATAAGTTTAGATTCTAATAGAAAGAAATTTTCTTTATAAATTTCTTTTATATTAGAGTCTTGAAAATACTATCAGAAATAGAATACCTTTTGTAGAGTATGTAAATTGTGCTAGGCACAATTGGAAGAAGAATTTTAAGGGGGAAGAATTTAATAGAATCTTTTGGAGAGTTGTCAATACAATATATGAGGCAGATTTCAATAACTATGTATAAATTTTAAAAGATTTGGATCCTAAGACTTATGAAGATTTCATGAAACAGGACCCAAATAAATTCTGTAAAGCTTTTGTCAACACACATACTAAGTGTGATGCAATCAAGGACATTCAATGGATATATATGCAAGGCAAGGGCATTGCCTTTGATTGGAATATTGGAGAGTATAAGGACCTCTTTGATGGAGAGAATATGCAACAAGAGAAACATGACGAGCAGTGGTCAAGATATTATTTACCCTAGAATTAGGAATTTAATTGAGAAGAAAAAACTAAGAACTAAAAATTGTATTGTGAAGTTAGCAGTGAGAAATTATTTTCAAGTGACTTTTGTGAAGGTGATGGTTTTGTTGTTTCTACTTAATGGCATACATGTTTTTGTAGATCATGGGATTTAAGTGGAATCCCTTATAAACATGTATTGCCTTGAATAAATTACATGAAATATGATGTGGAAAGTTATGTAGATTCATACCATATGAAAGATATGTATATGAAGACATATGAGTTTACCTTGGTCCATTTCAACGGATATAAAATGTAACGACCCGGAAATCGGACCGTTATCGGCGCTAGGATCCAGATTGACTTAAAGTCGTCGGGACCCATAGTAAGCCTATCATACAACCTGTCATACCTGATAAATCCCATACATGATCATACATTTACATAAAAATTTTAAATTTTTCATCGACCAAGCTTGACCTGTGCATGCACCATAACTATAAACATAAAACCCCACACTAGAGCCCTCATCAAATGCTCTCGTTGGGTCAACATTACATACATCCAACTTGGGTTGCATCACATTAATAAAAAAATTTCATAAAGATCATGTATCAAAAGGGATTAACCATAAACTCTGGGGTCAAGCACAATACTAATCCTCAATACATATCTGCACAATATCTTACATTACATTACATTATCTTTCATGTCCACAACTAACTATTACATACACTATGCCTTTATTCATGCTGACCTCCCGATCTAGGGGTGAGCTACTAGAGCCTAGTGAGCAGAATAGTAAAACGATATATTAAAATCTATGCTTTCATGAAATGCATCACATCACAAACAAATCACATCAAGGATGGACTTGTCACCAATAGCCCTCTACATATCCAACTGTACCAGGGGCGTAGAATGGGCCTCACTGGTCTTTCTCTTAACATAACATAACATAACATTCCAATGTACCAGGGGCATAGAATGGGCCTCACTGGTCTTTCTCTTACTCTTTGCCAGGGGCGTAGAATGGGCCTCACTGGACTTCCATACCGTATCATCGTCATCATATCATACCGAGGACTAATGGGTCATCCAACATCCATCCACATCAACATCATAGTATGCAATGCAACATATTCGTGAATTCTAATGCAAACAACCTAGTATATATCATGGCATTCGTGATACATGAACATGCTCAAAATTTATTTACTTTGAAACATAAAGATCCATTCTACTAACCTCAGGCTGACTCTAAACAGACTCTGAAACAGCTATTTCACTGCTGGGGTCCTTGGTTCCTCGGGTCCGAACCTACACAGGTGGACTCAAATGAGGGACCAAACATACACTAACATGACTCTAAACATCTCCCCCAAAACCCCCTAAAATATTATAAAATATTCATAGAAAACATGCAAAGGAAGGCTGAACAGGGCACTTTCGGCGGCAGGTTCGGCGGCCGAAAGTCCCTCTAGAGCCGAAAGTCAGGCACTTTCGGGGGCAGGGTTCGGCGGCCGAAAGTTTGTCCAGAGCCAAAAGTCAGCAACCTTCGGCGGCAGGTTCGACAGCCGAAACTCCACTCCAGAGTCGAAAGTCCAAACTTTCGGGGGCAAGTTTAGGCGGCCAATCCACCTCCACAGGCAGGTTCGACGGCCGAACATGGCTTCGGCTGCCGAACCTGAGTTCTTCCAGAATGGCAGAACTCAAGCCTCTCACACACATTCAGCCAACCAAACCTTCTCAACACATATCCAACTATTCTAAAACATGCATAAACACATTCTTAAGCATTTAGGGGCTTAAAACTAACCTATACCCCAACAACATCAACATTTAACATACATTTCATCATTTAACTCCCATAAACCCTAACATTTTACAACTACTCTAAACATGCATCAAAGCTCTCTAAAACCCCTCAAAACTTTCATAAAGCATAAAAGAAGGGTAGGATCTCTACTTACCTCTTGAAGATCGAGAGGAGAGGCAATCCAAACTCGGAGATGGGAGAAATCGAGCTCTGGGGTCTCCAAGCTTCAAAATCTTGATCTTAGCTCAAAAATCTTCAAAACCAAGTTAAGACTTGTTCATACTTGAAGAGATTGGAAGAAAAACTCAAAATCAACCAAAGGAGGGCGAAATCTCACCTTTGCCCGAAAATAGTGAGAGAAAACTCGCCCATTTTTGGACAAGGGGCCTTTTATAGGTGGCTGGCCAGACCACCTTTGGAGGCCAAAAGAGCTTCCGCAAGTCACCAACGTTCGGCGGCCGAACATGAGGTTCGGTGGTCGAACCTGGCTTTTCCAACCTTGGTATTTTCTTTCAAAACTCAATTTCTTTCTTTATTCAAAGCATAAAACATGCAAAAACATTTTATAAAAACATGATTTTACCCTTCTAGAGGGTTTCGATATCCGAGATTCCGCCGGAAAGTAGAAATTTCGATGCCGGAGTCTAGTCGGGTATTACATAAAATGTGGCCAATAGTTTAAGGAAGTGTAATATTGCCCTCACCTTATAAAAAACTTTCTAGTAGACCTAAAAGAAATAGGAGGGACAAAATGGGGATGAACATAATACAAAGAAATTGAGCAGGTTTGTCATGATAATTAATTGTAATCATTATTTGGAAACTCATCATAATAAAAGAGATTGTCCACGAATTGCACAACCACCTACTCCAAGACCACGCAAGGCATGCTATTTTATATTTAAATTTATTCATTATTTAAATTGGAATACTTATAATATTAAGATAAATTAGGTGCATAAGGGCAGGCAAAGGAAGAAGTACAATCAAATAAGTGAGCAACAAGGGAATACTTCAAATACTTCAAATTTGCCAACCTCAAATCAGTAAGGAAATCAAAGAGAAAGAAGACAAGAGAAGGTTATGGATTAGAATATTTACAGAGATAGACAATATTTATGTTAGGGTAAATATTTCAATTTAATATACTTAAGCTAATTTAATATAGTTTCAATATGATATCATTTCATAACAGATGTCAGAGCAGAGAAATATACATTTTGTATCAGGTGCATTGCAATAGCCAATGCAGCAAGGCAATCTCTGCAAAAAACTAGAATGTCAGCATCTAAAGCACTAATTGCAGCAAACGCATCTCACATACAGAGTGACACTTTACAACTAAGTTAATCTAACAAGATTTGAAGTTTGAGAGTCAATCCATTTCTATTAGGAGTCTTAATTAGAATTATAATTGAATATACATTATGCACAAAGAATAACTATCAAAATATACAAACAGCTTGTTCAACTACAAATAGTTGATCAAAATATGAAGGCAATATGTCTATCAACTGCAAATACAAAAATATCAAGTCTATCAATTTGAACACACTAATTTGCAAATACAAAAATGCTTTAATTTATATATAGTCAAATTATAGAGTAATCACATTCTAAGAGTAATAATTAAAAGGGTTACATAAAGAAGCTTCCTTACCCTACACACACCTATGCTAAACTAAGTATGGGAGGAATATCTTTCTATCTTTCCTAAATAGCAAATTATAAATCAACAGGATACACAATAGGGACAATATAATTCCTTTACATAATTTCCATTTCATTTCAATATTTTTTTCTTGTTTCAGCCTTTTCATTTCTTCAATTAAGGATAAATTTTGAAGTTTGCTCTCATTCAACAAATGATCAGATTTTGAACTCTTTTCCATAGCTTCCTTCAATTGAAGAAAAACATCTCTTTCATATTGCATCTGCTCTACTAACATATCAGACAGTTCATCAATCCTTTTGAATAGAGCATCATGTACAACTCTCTCATGGGATGGCATATTAGGGTCAATCCACTCAAAGAAGCCACAACTTGAATCATCCTACATTACAAGTATAATATATTATATCAGCTATACAATTTGTTTAATTTGCAACTTTTGTCTATATTTTTTTATCAATACATATGATTTAAAATATTAGTAAAAAATAGAGATATTAAAATTTAAGAGTTTTCCTTACTCTCCAGTGAGACATCTCAAGAACCTTCTTTCTATATTTCTTTTCAGAGATGAAATCTATAAGATAGCAGGTAGATTATATCTACACTTGATCCTCTCACTTCTCTTTTGAACTAAATGACAATCCCTCAGTTAAACGCTTAAACCAACAGCAGAACTTAAATCATCACATTGCCCAATTCTGAAGCCATAAGAAAGGATGTGGAATTTCAATTACATTAAAAGCTATTTTGTTCATTCACCTTCAGTTGATTTAATTCTAGAATTTGTGTATTTTAAATTTGAAATAGAAATAAAAAGAAGGGAATCAAGTGAAACGGCTGCACTTTTAAATTAAAAAAAAATACAGTCGTTTCACTTAAATGGAATCATAATTAAATTACGATTTCAACCGATGAATTCTATAATTTTTTGCTGACTACACTACCATGTCAACAATTTCAAACTCAAATTTCACCGATACTGCAATTATAACAAAACCTTTCAATTAGATTAAAATTGATAAAAAAATAAAATAAAATAGGCTAAAATTGAAAACTGCATAAAGATTAGACCAAAATTTATAGTTTACTGTTATATATAAAATACTTTATTTATTTAATTTTTATAAAGGTTGAAAATAATCAATGTAAATTTATCTTAAAAGAAGGGCTCGTTATGGTTCGAAGCCAGTGGGTCAAACTGATCATCAACAAACAATTTCAGTCAGTGATTCGATTTAGGGCTTGGACCGGACCTTGGCCAGCTCTGTGTAAGGGAAGAGAGAGACTAACTTTATTAGAGCAGCTGATTTCCACGCAAATTCAACCCATCTTTTTCAATCTCTCCGGTGCTGCCTACCTACCTGCTCACTCAATAAAAATTTAAACTCTTATGCGCCCAACTTTTCCAAGGCCTTTCACATATGCATCACTCAAAGTTTCTTCATTCCCATTTCCCAGCAATCCTCTCTCTCTCTCTCTCTCTAATGCGCACTATTTTTAAATATATTTTATATTTTTTAGTTATAAAAATGATAAATATTTATTATTTTGAATTAAGAATTTTTTTGTTATTAATAGATAAATGCATTTTTCTTATTATTTTTTGTATAAAAAATGAAAGATTAAATTTTTTAGAAGTAAAAAAATATGAAAAAGGAAATAGTTTTGTTAAACTAATATGATTTGGAGAACATCACAGAATAAAACGCAACCATTACCAGAACTGTTGTATCCTTTAATCCGCACGTCAAGGAAAAGTAAAAATACTTTATTTGTTAAATCAATGGTGTGAAAGACCAGAAAAAGAAAAAAAGGAAAAAGAAAAAAGAAAAGAGAACGACTTGTCATTTTCGATTGTCATAACAGAACCTCCTTTATGGTGTGAAAAACTCAAAATTTCTACATTTAATTGTCAGTCTGAAATTATTTGTTTATTTCCACCTCGCACAATTATTTGGGCTACAAGACTAAATTTATTTAATAAGGGTGAAAAATATTAAATTTTATTTTTTAATTTATATTTATTTTTAAATTATTATTAAAAGTAAATAAAATGATGAGTTGTGAGATTTAAAATATGGATTGTGATTTTCGTTGATAATTTGATTTTACTTGAATTTATTTACACTTTAATGATTATTTAAAAATATATTTAAAATGAAAGATAAATTTTAATATTTATTAGCCTGAGTAAAATTCAGTAAAAAATTTGATTTTTATCAATTATAAGCATGACAATAGTATCTCCATCAAAATTCATCATCAATCATTGAGCCTTTTTAAATTTTCGCATAATATAGAACCTTTATTTGATATAATTCATTTTGTAAAAAAAAAAATAAAATGTTAATAAAATTATTTATGACTTTAATTTTTTTTTGAAAATAAAAATTTAAATTAAAAAATTATTTTATTCTAAAAAATTAATAAAAAAATTAAATTTAATTAAATTCTTAAAAAAAATTTAATTCCAAATAATAGGACAAAGTCGTCCAAGCAATAAAGAAGCAGAGGAGAATCATCATAGTCGGTTAGTGCATCAAAGGACAACATAATAACATTATTATTGGGAAGCAGAAAACTCCATAAATACTACAAAATAGCTTTGTTAATATTTTCTTAGATTAATTAAAAATAAACAAAGGTTTTATTTATCAAGAAAAAAGTAATGAAGTTATTTCATATTATGAAAAAAAATTTCCACACATAATTTATATAAATTTATAGAATAGATATTGTTTATAGTTCAATAAGATTCAGTTCATCATAAATTAGGTCTAGTAAAAAATTACACATAAATTATATTTATAAAGTAGATATATTATATTAAAGTATCTCTAAATACTGATGTGAATGGATTGACCAGAAAACACATAGGACACAACGAAATAAGTAGAACTTAGCATGAAACATGCTTATATTCCCTGAGTGTATTTGCCTATAAATAGCCACAACACTATTATGAACCACTACACCAAGAAAGCCATTACTTTAAAAAGAAAACTACCAATGGCTCCCAAATTCACCCATCTTCTATCCACATTCCTCATGCTACTCTTTTCAATGCATCTCCTTTTAGCTCAGTCTAGAACTCTCAAACCTGAAGGTCATCATGTGGGAAACACTCTCAAATTCCTTCAAAGCCTAAAGCAAGTCCAAAAGGGCCAAAATGTTATTGGCCTTAGTGAGGTGAAGAAACAACTCAATAAATTTGGATACTACCCAAGTGGTGATGCCAATAATCTAACTGATGATTTTGATGAGAGTTTGGAGTCTGCGCTTAAGACTTACCAAAACTTCTATCAGCTTGAAGTTACTGGGAATCTTGATTCTGCTACCATCAAGAAGATGATGATCCCACGATGTGGAGTCCCTGACATAATCAATCACACATCCTCATCAAAACCAACCAGCAGTAGCCACAAGTCGAAAATGTTCCATATGGTTTCCCACTATGATTTTCCCAGGGGGATGCCCAGATGGCCATCTTCTAAGTATGAACTCACCTACACATTTCGCTCTGGAGTTCAAAACCCAAATGAGCAAGACATGAGGTCTGCTTGTTCTCAAGCTTTTCAGAGATGGGAGAGTGTTTCCCAATTCAAATTCCAAGAAGCACCTGCAGGTTCTCAAGCAGATATTGTAATCGGGTTTTACAGAGGTGATCATGGAGATGAAGATCCTTTTGATGGGCCTGGAAATATTTTGGCTCATTCATTTTCTCCCCAAGATGGAAGATTCCATTATGATGCAGATGAGGATTGGAGTAGTAATCCCAACATGAACCAGATGGACTTGGAATCAGTAGCTGTTCATGAGATTGGTCATCTCCTCGGGCTTGCACACAGTCAGGATTCAAATGCCATTATGTATGCAACTATTCCACCAGGGACTATCAAAAGGGAGCTTACCCAAGATGATATTGATGGAATACATGCTCTCTACGATAATTAATCAACCAGAAAATTTTCATGTGTTCTCGTTGATTTACCAAAATAAAAGAGGATCTCAATCAATCTGTAATTGAGATTATCGTTATTATCATTATAATATCTCCTATTCCATGCTTTATAAAGTTGCCTTTCTTTTTCTAAATGATGAGAACAACTTATATATTCTAGTTTTTGGCAGTAATTAATTCTAGTTTTATTCTAATTGACTTGACTTGACTTGACTTCATTAATACAAACTTTGAGATTTCATAGCTTTGAAAATTACTTTTTTTACTCACTAGAAATTTACAGATCTATTTTACCGCTACTGCAGATGATGGGATTCCAGAAATTACAGTGCTGTGTTTTAAAATTTTAGGAATTGTTCATTTATGAAAATTTAGAATAGTTTATAAGAAAAATTTTAAGGTAGCTATAAAATAGAGTTTATTACTCAAATTTTCTAATTTTCAAATGGAATGATCCTTAAATTTGTATATAATATAATTGTTGAGACATAATATTAATATGAAAAAATTATTTTTTCAATCTTGAAATATAATATAATTAATTTATTTATCTTTTTATTTTTAAAAGCGAACACTTTAGTCCCTATTCAAAATAGCAGTCACTTAATCCATTTTTCAAATGTAGTTAAAAGTAAAGGGTGAACTTCTTTTCGTAAAATATCCTCATGTAAAAAAAAATTTTAATATTCTGTTTGAGAGGAGGTAGAGTAAAATTATAAAATTTTCTAAAATATAGTTTTATAAGATAATGTTTTTCATACTTTTTAAACTTTAATAACTTTTTATAGGTCGAAAATATAATAGGTTTTTTTAAAGTATTCGAAGGTTTCTAAGAGAAAATATTCTTAGCCCACTAAATTTTTTATAGTGTTTTAATTTTTTATAGTATCATTCTATTCATATGGTATCAAATGGTGGTTGATTGGTCGCTACTTAGATACCAAAAATATTTGGACGTTGACTTTGGTTATATTATTATTCTTGTATAAAAATATTTAGCGACCATATGTTGGTTGCTAATTGATCGCCCACATAGTTGTGGATTCATCATTGATATGGTCATTAAATTTGTATCATTGTAATATTGTCATTAATATTTCGCGCTACTTACTCCCACAATAATATTTTCTTCGCTATATACCTATAAAATAATAACCAAAATTTGGTCGCTATATAATTGTAATACCCGGCTAGACTCCGGTATCGAAATTCCTACCGTCCGGTGGAATCTCGGATGTCGGAAACCTCTAGTAGGGTAGAATCATGTTTTCATAAAATGTTTTAAGGTATTTCATGGTTTTAAGTATGAAAATTTAATGAGTTTTTACATGAAAAGTCTTTGGAGGAAAACCCAGGTTCGGCCGCCGAAAGTCAAGTTCGGCCGCCGAACATGCATGCGTTTTGGAGGCACGTTAGGCCCCCGAAAGTATGAGTGAGGGAAGTCCAGGTTCGGCCGCCGAAAGTCAAGTTCGGCCGCCGAACATGGCATGCATGCGGAGGCACATTCGGCCCCCGAACGTGGCCTGGCCAGCCACTATAAAAGGGTCCCTTAGGTCAGCACGGGCGAGCTTTTTCTCCCCCATTGTCGGCCAAGGTGAGCCTTCGCCACCCCTCCCTCGATCTTTAGTGTTTTCCTTAGATCTTCCATGATTTTCACGGGTTTTAACTTCTGTTTTGAAGATCTGTGAGTAAAGAGCAAGTTTTGGGTACTTGGAGGTTCAAGGAGCTCAATCTCTCCATCTCCAAGCTAGGATCGCCTTTCCTCTCGTTTCTTCAAGAGGTAAGCTCGGATCCACCCTTGTTATGTGTTTTAAACAAGCATTAAGTTGTTTTATGGGTAGAGATGCATGTTAGGGCTTGTTGATGAGTTTATGGGTTTTGATGTTTTGATGAACAATGTATGCTGATTTTTGTGTGTTTGAAGTGTTGTAGTTGGGGTATTTGATTGTTTGGGACCCCTAGGAACTTGTATGCATGTTTTAGTTGAGCTATATGCATGATTTGAGGTTTTGGGAGGCAAATGTGCATAAAGGAGCCAAGTTTCTGCCCTTTGGCAGAAACCAGGTTCGGCAGCCGAAGGAGCTTTCGGCCGCCGAACATGGCTGGGGAGGCAGGCCTTTCGGCTGCCGAAGTTGCCCCCGAAAAGAGACTTTCGTCTCTGTCTGGGACTTTCGGCCGCCGAAGGTGCCGCCGAACATGCATGAGTTTCGCCTCTGTCTGGGAGTTTCGGCCGCCGAAGGTGCCGCCGAAAGTGCCCTGCCCAGCCATTTCTTGCATGTTGTTATGTGGATTGTTTTATGATGTTTTAGGGGGTTTTTGGGGAGTATGTTAAAGTTATGTTTATGTATGTTTGGTCCCTCATTGGAGTCCACCTGTGTAGGTTCGGACCCGAAGAACCGAGGACCCCAGCAGTGAGCCAGCTGCTACAGAGTTTGTCAGAGCTAGCCAGAGGTGAGTGGAATAAACCTTAAGTTTTAAAATAAATGAAATATGACTTTTGAGCATGATCCATGCATCATGAATGCCATGAGATATAGTAGGTTGTTTGCATTAGTATTCACGAATATGTTGCATTGCATTTATGATGTTGATGTGGATTGGTTATTGGATGATCCTTTAGTTCTCATATGTATGATGATGTTACGGCATGATATGGTATGGAAGTCCAGGTTGTACCCATTCTACGTCCCTGGCACGATGTAAGAGAAAGTCCAGGTTGTACCCATTCTACGTCCCTGGCACGATGTAAGAGAAAGTCCAGGTTGTACCCATTCTACGTCCCTGGCATATTGGTATGTTATGATATGTTATGATAAGGGAAAGACCGGTTGTACCCATTCTACGTCCCGGCACAGTTGGACTATGTAGAGGACTATAGGTGACAATACCATCCGAGATGTGATTAGTTGTGATGTGTTGCATTACATAATGGCATGAAATTTTAATGTATGATTTCACTATTCTGCTCACTGGGCTTTGTAGCTCACCCCTCTCCCCTAACCCCAGGTGTGCAGGTACAGGGTAGACCAGGAGGTTAGCCAGAGTTTTGAAGTATGTGTATGTAATAGCTAGATTGTGGACATGACAATTGTACTATGATGTAATGTAAGAGATTGCAGTATGTTATGTAATGAGGTATATTGAGGTTATAGATGTGCTTGACCCTATGAGTATTGTAATCCCTTGTTGATGCATGATCTTAGATATTTGATGATACAGATGTAAGCCAACTCATCTCATGTTATAGTGCTCATTGGGGCATTGTTGAGATCCCACAGAGGGGTCATGATTATGGTTATGTAATGTATGTTCAGGTTGAGTTGGATGTATGATAGAAAGGTTTTAAATTTTTTTTATGTATTTTCTTGATCATGTATGGGATTAAACAGGTTTCCAGGATGTATGTTTGGCTTGCTACGGGTCCCGGCGGCCTTAAGTCGACCCGGATCCTAGCGCCGGTAGCGGTCCGATTTTCGGGTCGTTACAATAATTTTCCATACAGAAGCAATCTCCCATTAAAATTGTTCTCAAAATGGTCGCAGAATGTTCACTATTTAGTTACTAAAGTTTTTTGGTGGTTATAATTGGTCACTATTTTGCATTTTTTTAGTGTATAATTTAGGCATTTATATGTTTTATTATTATTTAATTAATTATTAATATGTTAATGATAGAGACAAAGATATGCTATTTTTATACAACTACTCTTAGATTCTAAGTAATTTCTTATACTCGCTCTATTCTCCAGTTTATTAACTTAGCATCGGAGTGGCTGACATAGGCGCCAACCACCTCACCTTCTCTTTCTTGCAGGATTGACCAATCATAGCACAACTTTATTTTTCAGTTGCATCATTTGATTCCATTACCAGAAACTCTATTGAATTCTCTTTGTTCATTTGGATTAAAATCGGTCTCTTATCCCATTTCTCTTAAAAAACAATTTTTTTTCTCTCTCTTGAAATGGTCGGCGACTCACAAGCTACTACTAAGGTTGCTACTACTAATATTGCTACCAATGAGGACGCTATCATTTCTTTTGCTCCTGGCAGTGAACAAAACACACCCTCTATGGTCAACAAAGTAGATCCCAACAATCTGAGCATTGAGCAAATACTCTAGTACATAAGAAAGTTGTGGGCTACTTTCGAGCAATGCGAAGCTCAAGAGGAGGCGTCACTAATGGCTCCCAGGGGAAGGGAGGAAGCCTTCATTGATATCTCAAGGACTTGGACAAGACAATCCAAACGTGGTCTAAAGGAAAGGACAAGTTCGAGTAAGAGGAGTTATCAGACAATGCTCCGAAGGAAGTCGACTGAAAGCTGGTACGGGCTGCTCAAAGATACCAGAAAGGACAGGAAGAGGACAAAAGGACAGGCCAAAAGCAAGACCAAAATTTGGAGAAGCAAGGATATGAGAGAGACCATAAAAGTTACCCAGTCTCTTGAGGTAAATATAAGAATTATACCCCATTGAATGACTTACGAACACATATTCTAATGTAAATTAGGAAAAACAACAAGAAGATCAGGTGGCCCCTAAGCTCAACCTTAAAAAAGCTGGAAGGCGAGGTAGGACCAGGAACTGCCACTTTTACAAAGACTACGAACATACGATGAAGGAGTATCGACAATTGAAAGATGAAATCGAGAGATTAATAAGAGGCAGCACACTTTGAAAGTTCGCTAGAAAGAGTCGAAATGAGAGGAGACTTGAACCCTAGGCAACAACTCATGAAACTGCCCCTGACAGGGAAGCAGAAGGGGTTATTCATATGGTTAGGACCGAGTGGAAATAAGGGCCTATAGAAGTAGAACGTCACAAGATATTAAGCTCCTGATTTAAACCCCGAAGTTTTAAAATTAGTTGAGTTAGATAACCGAGTCTTTTAATTAGTCTTGAAAGAATGTTTGGCATTTAAGGAAATGTAATAAACAACACTATGATGTGTTTTTAAGACCTTTTTTATCAGGAACGTCAGATGAAAGCATGAAGACAAAAGCAAGGCTATAAGGCGGGAATCCGTCAAACCATAAGGCGGGAATCCATCAAGCTATCCGGGTGTTAGTCCTGCATAATAAGGCAACTCATACCAGGCCACAAGACGAGAATCCGTCAAGCAATCCGAGTGTTAGTCCTGCATAACAAGGCAACTTATATTAGGCCACAAGGCGGGAATCCATCAGGCATCTGGGTGTTAGTCCCACTAAAAGGCCACAGGGTGGGAATTTGTCAGGTCATATGGGTGTTAGTCTCATTAAAAGGCCACAAGGTGGAAATCCGTCACACCATCCGAGTGTTAGTCCAACTACAAGGCTACAAGGCGGGAATCCATTAGGCCATCTGGGTGTTAGTTCCACTAAAAGGCCACAAGATGGGAATTCATCAGGCCATCTGGGTGTTAGTCTCACTAAAAGGCCATAAGGTGGAAATCCGTCACGCCATTCGGGTGTTAGTCCTACTACAAGGCTACAAGGTGAGAATCCGTTAGGCCATCCGGGTGTTAGTCCTGCATAACAAGACAATTTATGCCAGGCCACAAGGCGAGAATGTTAGTCTCACTAAAAGGCCACATAAAGGGAATCCGTCAGGATATTTGGGTGCTAGTCCCACTAAAGGCCACAAGACGAGAATTCGTCAGGCCATCCGAGTGTTAGCTCCACTAAAAGGCCACAAGGTGAGAATCCATTAGGCCATCCAGGTGTTAGTACCGCATAACAAGGTATCTCATGCCAGGCCACAAGGTGAGAATCTGTCAGGCCATCCGGGTCTTAGTCCCACTATACGGCCACAAGGCAGGAATCTGTGAGGCCATCCAGGTGTTAGTCCCACTAAACAATGCATTGTATGTTAGACCACAAGGCAGGTTCCGCTAGGCCGACCAACTGGGTGACAGTCCTATTAAGCAAGGCATTTTATGCCATGCCATAAGGCGGGTTCTGCTAGGCTGATCATCCGGGTGTTAGTCCCACTAAACAAAGCATTTTATATCAGGCCACAAGGCGGGTTCCACCAGACTGACTGTAATACCCGGCTAGAGTCTGGCATCAGAATTCCTGTCGTCCGGTGGAATCCAGGATGTCGGAATTCTCTAGACGGGTAGGATTTATGTTTTTCTAAAGTCATGTAGGATGTTTTAATTTTTAAAGTTAAAATGCAATGAGTTTTTGAAAGAAAAGAACCAAGGCAGAAAAGCCAAGTTCGGCCGCCGAAGTTGAGGTTCGGCCGCCGAACTTGCATGGCTTTCGGTTTCACGATAGGCCGCCGAAGGTGGTCTGGCCAGCCACCTATAAAAGGCCCTCAGTCGGTTGAAAGGATAAGCCTTGCCGTTTTCTTTCACTTTCTAAGGTGAGACCCTGTCCTTCTTAAGTTTTCTTCATATTTTCATTAAATCTTGCAAAGAGTTGATTGATTTTTATGTTCTTTTGAAGGTTTTGAGCTAAAAACACAAAGTTGTGTATTTTGGAGAGTTTGAAGGAGAGTTGCTCCAAAACTCCACGTTAGGATCGTTCATCTTCTTGGTTTCAAGAGGTAAGTGAAGATCCTGAACTTGGTTTTATGATTTATGAAGGTTTTATGAGGTTTTGGGAGAGAGTTGCATGAGTATGGTAAAAGAGAGGTTTTTGATATTTTTGTGAGCAAAGCTTGTATATGTGTTATATGTTTTGTGTTGTTGGGGTTTTTAGGTAGTTTTTGACCCCTTGAGTATATACTTGGGTGTATGCATGTTGAGGAATTGAGGTGGTTGAGTTTGAGGAAGATTGGTGCATTTTGGCGAGAGGCAGAGCAAGTTTCTGCTTTGCTGATGAACTCAGGTTCGGCAGCCGAAGGTACATTCGGCCGCCGAACCCTTGAGGAGGTGGCTTTGGCTGCCCAAGCTTGCCCCCGAGCATTTGGACTTTCGGCTCTGGAGGGGAGTTTCGGCCACCGAAGATGCCCCCGAAGGTTAGAGACTTTCATCTCTGGCGTGCCTTTCAGCCCCCAAAACTTGCCCCCGAAAGGGTTCGGCTGCCGAAAGTTGAGATTCGGCCGCCGAAGATGCATGAGTTTCGGCTCTGGAGAGGACTTTCGGCCGTCGAACCTGCCGCCGAAAGTGTCCTGTCCAGCCTTTCTTTGCATGCTTTGCATGGATGTTTGAGTAAGTGTAAGGGGATTCTTGGGGAGTCTAATAGAGTTATTCATAAGCTAGTTTGGTCCCTCATTTGAGTCCATCTGTATAGGCACAGACCAGAGGAACCAGAGAGAGCAGCAGTGAGTACTGCTCCAGAGTTTACAGAGCCTGCAGAGTCAGTCCAGATAGCCAGAGGTGAGTGGAACTCAACTGAATACTCGTTTTAATTGAGACATTGAATTCTTTTAGCATAATTCATGCACCATGATATGCAATAGGTTGATTGCATTAGAATCCACAAAGATGTTGCATTGCATACTTATTTGTTGATGTGGGTGAATGTTGAATGATCCAATAGTTCCAGACAGGAAGTCCAGGACCCCATTCTACGGCCTGGCAGGTATAGGAAAGTCCAGGTGCCCAGTCTACGCCCTGGCAGGTATAGTAAAGACCAGGTGCCCAGTCTACGCCCTGGCAAATGGTAAGTACAGGTGTTATATACACGTATACATATACAGTACAGGAAGACCAGGACCCCATTCTATGGCCTGGCACGGCTCAGTTACTGGGACTATGTGGTGACAGATTCACCCTTGTTGTGAATTGTCTGTGATATGATGCATTCCATAAGATCATGTGTTAATGACTTGTTTTACTGTTCTACTCACTGGGCTATAGAGCTCATCCCACTCCCTTAACCTCAGTCTTGCAGGTTTAGTGTACAGTGTACAGGGGAAGTCCAGCAGAGTACAGGAAGAGAGAAGTGTGTTGTAATAGACTCTTGTGGACATGTAATATTAAAGAGATGTAACAGTTGTGTATAAAGTTAGAATTGTGCTTGACTTAGTTATGTTTGTGTTGTACATCTTTTGTATACATGGTCTGTTTATATAACTGTTTTACAGAGTATGTGAAAACAACCAGGCTTAACAGGTATGAATTCACCCATCTAGAGCAAGCTCTAGTCAGGGGTACAGAGTACAGAGATAGTGCATGCACAGGTTAAGTCTTGGTCCAGAGAAAAGTTTTGATTTTCACAGAAAATGTATGACCATGTATGAGATTTTACAGGTACTCAGAGAGTATAACAGGCTTGCTACGGGTTCTGGCGGCCTTAAGCCGATCTGAATCCTAGCGCCGGTGACGGTCCATTTTGGGGTCGTTACACTGACCAACTGGATGTTAGCCCCACTAAGCAAGAAATTTTACACCAGGCCACAAGGCGGGTTTCGCTAGGCAGACCAACTGGGTGTCAGTCCAACTAAGCAAGGCATTTTATGCCACGCCACAAGACGGGTATATGCTAGTTGTAAATGTTAGGGTTTATATTTGTTAAATGATAAATGTGATGCTTAATGTTTTGTTCGTTGGGGTTTAGGCTAGTTTTATGCCCCTATATGCTTGATAATGTGTTTATGCATGCTTTTGAGTGTTGAGTATGTGTTTGGAGGGTTTTGGGAGGCAAAATGTGTGAGGCGAATCGGGTTTTGCCCTTTGGGAGAGCCCAGGTTCAGCCGTCGAAGCCAGTTTCGGCCGCTGAACCTGCCTGTGGAGGCAGTTTTAGGCCGCCTAAACTCGCCCCCGAAAGTTGGACTTTCGGCTTTGGAGGGGAGTTTCGGGCCTCGAACCTGCCCCCGAAGGTTGGTGACTTTCGGCTCTGGAGGGAGTTTCGGCCACCCAACCTGCCCCCGAAAGTGCCTGACTTTCGGATTTGGAGGGACCTTCGGCCGCCGAACCTGCCGCCGAAAGTCCCCTGCCCAGCCTTCCTTTGCCTGTTTTTCCATGCATGTTTATGATGTTTTAGGGGGTTCTTAGGGAGTTGTTTAGAGTCATGTTAGAGTATGTTTGGTTCCTCATTTGAGTCCACCTGTGTAGGATCGGACCTGAGGAACCGAGGTGATCAACAGTGAGATAGCTGCTTCAGAGTTAGTTTAGAGTCAGTTAGAGGTGAGTGGAACTAAACTAATCTTTTATTTCAAAGAATCAAATGTTTTAAGCATATTCATGCATCATGATATATATATAAGGTTGTTTGCATTAGAACTCACGAATATGACGCATTGCATTATTCATTGTGGGTGTGGATGGACAACAGGACGACCCATTAGCCCTCTAGATATCATGTTATGTAACAGAAGTCCTGAGGAGCCCCACCGAGGGCCGGGCACAGAGCTTATGTATGTAATAGAAGTCCTGAGGAGCTCTACCGAGGGCCGGGCATACAGTAGAGAGATTTTTGGGTCAGTCTATCCGTGATGTGATTTGTTTGTGATGTGATGCATTCCATGAAAGCATATGTTTATTAAATTGTTTTTACTGTTCTGCTCACTGGGCTTTTGTAGCTCACCCCTCTCCCCTAACCCCCAGGTTTGCAGGTTCAGGATAGACAGGGAAGTCGTCAAGGTTGAAGGTTGTGTTAAGTGTAATAGATTAGTAGTGGATATGTAATGTAAAATGGTATAATGTAATGTTATGTAGAGATATGTTTCATGGATTAGTATTGTGCTTGGCTCTAATGTTTGGCTAATTCCTTTTGGTACATGATCTTAATGAAATGTTTTAATGATGTTATATGTTGAACCATGCTTGATGTATGTTATGTTAACCAACTAGAGCATTTGATGAGGGCTCTAGTGTGGGGTTTTATGTTTACAGTTATGGTGCATGCACAGGTCAAGTGTAACGACCCCAAAATGGACCGTCACCGGCGCTAGGATTCAGATCGGCTTAAGGCCGCCAGAACCCGTAGCAAGCCTGCTATACTCTCTGAGTACCTGTAAACTCTCATACATGGTCATACATTTTCTGTGACAATAAAAAACCTTTCTCTGGACCAAGACTTAACCTGTGCATGCACTATCTCTGTACTCCTGACTAGAACTTGCTCTAGATGGGTTAATTCATACCTGTTAAGCCTGGTTTTTCACATACTCTGTAAAACAGTTATATACACAGACCATGTAGACAAAAGATGTACAACACAAAAATAACTAAGTCAAGCACAATTCTAACTTTATACACAACTGTTACATCACTTTAATCTTACATGTCCACTAGATTCTATTACAATACTCTTCTCTTTTCCTGTACTCTGCTGGACTTCCCCTGTACACTGTACATTGAACCTGCAAGATTGGGGTTAAGGAAGTGGGATGAGCTCTATAGCCCAGTGAGTAGAATAGTAAAACAATTCATTAACACATGATCTTATGGAATGCATCATATCACAGACAAGCCACATCAAGGGTAAACCTGTCACCACATAGTCCCGGTAGCTCTACCGTGCCAGGGCGTAGAATCGAGCACCTGGTCTTCCTGTCATATAGGTATACGTGCATATAACACCTGTGTACTTACCATTGCCAGGGCGTAGTCAAAGGCTCCTGGACTTTTCTATACCTGCCAGGGCGTAGTCAAAGGCTCCTGGACTTTTTTCAGAGACTATTGGATCATTCAGCATTCACCCACATCAACAAATAACTATGCAATGCAACATATTCGTGGATTCTAATGCAAACAACCTACTGCATACTCATGATGCATGACTTATGCTAAAAGCATGTCATTTCGCAATTAAACGAATTAAATTTAGTTCCACTCACCTCTGGCTATCTGGACTGACTCTACAGGCTCTGTAAACTCTGGAGCAGTACTCACTGCTGCTCTCTCTGGTTCCTCTGGTCTGTGCCTACACAGATGAACTCAAATGAGGGACCAAACTAGCTTATGAACAACTCTATTAAACTCCCCAAGAATCCCCTTACACTCACTCAAACATCCATGCAAAGCATGCAAAGGAAGGCTGGGCAGGACACTTTCGGCGGCAGGTTCGGCGGCCGAAAGTCCTCTCCAGAGCCGAAACTCATGCACCTTCGGCGGCCGAATCTCTACTTTCGGCAGCCGAACCCTTTCAGGGGCAAGTTTCGGGGGCTGAAAGGCACTCCAGAGATGAAAGTCTCTAACCTTCGGGGGCATCTTCGGCGGCCGAAACTCGCCTCCAGAGCCGAAAGTCCAAAGTGTAACAGCCCGCTTACCGGACCATCACCGGCACTAGGATCCAGATCGGCTTAAGGCCGCCGGGACCCGTAGTAAGCCTACTGTCAACTCTGTGTACCTGATAAATCCCATACATGATCATACTTAAGCTTAAAACTGTTACTTACTCTTTCTGATTCTTTTTTTTTTTCTTTCTTTCCTTTTCTAACTTTTCTTTTCTTGCAACTTTTCTCATCAACTAAGCCTGGACTATGCATGCTCTGTCTGTATGCACTCAAAGAGTGATACCTGCTATGGTACCATACAGTGACTACAGAGATAGAAAGACTACCATGCACCAAGCTTAGCTCATCATCATCACAACATTATCTCAATCATATATAACATAAAAGGATCATGTGCAAAGGGATAACAAGCACTAGGGCCAAGCACAACGCTATAACTCACTATATAACTTACTATTACATCATTACTATACATTACATAAACTCTGTACTGTACATCTTTATCATGTCCACTACTTTATACTATTACATATGCCTTTTACCCTTGCTATCTCTTTCTCTTTCTCTTCTCTGAGGCCCTGTAAAATGGGGTTAGGGAGAGGGATGAGCTACTAAAGCCCAGTGAGCGGAATCTATAAAAAACATCACATTTAAAACATGCTATCATATGATGCATCACTGCACAAACATTTCACATCTCGGATTGGACATGATCTCAAAACTCCCTCTGTCAGTGCCCGGCCCCCAAAGGAGCTCACACAGGTCTTTCACTAACTACTCATGGTGCCCGACCCTATAAGGGCTCACACAGGACTCATCCAAGGTAAATGCCCGGCCCCAAAGGAGCTCACACAGGACATCCAATAATGACAGCCTTATGGGCTATTGAGATCGCCTCGGTCCAATCCACATATACAAGTAATAATGCAATGCATCAACTTGGTGAATACTAATGCAAAGCATCCTACATAAACATGGCATTAATGATGCATGAATCATGCTAAAACAGTTCTTAACTTTTAAAATAAAGTTCTGTTCCACTCACCTCTGTCAACTGCTGAGCAGTCTCTGTAACTCTAACTCTGTGGGCCTCCTTGGTCTCTCGGGTCCGTACCTACACAGGTGGACTCAAATGAGGACCAAACTTACTTAACCATAACTCTTACTATCTCCCCAAAACCCCTCTAAAACATCATAGGCATGCATGGAAAAATGGGTAAAAGAAGGCTGGACTGGGCACTTTCGGCGGCTGGTTCGGCGGCCGAAACCTCCCTCCAGAGACGAAACTCATGCATGTTCGGCGGCACCTTCGGCGGCCGAAAGTCTCATCCAGAGACGAAACTCATGCATTTTCGGCGGCCGAACTCCCTCTTTCGGCGGCCGAAAGTCTCTTTCTTACCCAAAAGCCTAGCTTTCGGGGGCAAGGTTTGGCAGCCGAAACTGCCTCCACAAGGGGTTCGGCGGCCGAACCTTGCTTCGGCGGCCGAACCTGGGTCCTCCAGAAAGGCAGAACCCGAGCACAACTCATGCTCTCAGCCTCCAAAAACCTATCAAACACCCATAACAAGCATACCAACACTTCTCACCTAACACATAACATATCTCATGCATAAAGAGGCCTAAAAACTAGTTCAAGCCCCAAAAACTACAACAAAACTCATATGAGCAACATATGCTCAAACTCATGCTTATACCCCAAAACATGCCATAAACCTCTCCAAAACTTCTAAAACTTGCTTTAAACATAAGGGGAGGTGAGGATCCATGCTTACCTCTTGCAGAACTAGAGGATTGATGATCCAAGCTTGGAGATGGGGAAAAACTCAATCAAACTCTCCAAGTGCTCAACTTTGCTTCCTTTTGCTCAAATCTCTAAAACAAAGCTCAAATCAAGTTAAAACATGCAAGGTTTGAGGAAAACATGAGAAATCACACCAAGGAGAGCTTAAACCTACCTTTGACCCAAAAACAGAGTGTTTAACACTCAAGTCTCGGGCAAAAGGGGCTTTTGTAGTGGCCAACCGACTCTTCCTTCGGCGGCCTAACGTGCATGCGAAACCATGCAACTTTCGGCGGCCGAACTTCACCTTCGGCGGCCGAACCTGGCTTTTGTCCCCTTGGCCTTTTCATTTCAAAACTCAAGTTTCTTAACTCATAACATGCAAACATGATAAAAACACTTAAAATACACCTTAAAAACCTTTCTTATACCCTTAGGGCAAGCTCCGACATCCACGAATCCCGACTTCCAACGGAAAATCCGCCGGAACGTAGGAATTCCGATACCGGGGTCTAGCCGGGTATTACATTCTCCCCCCCTTAAGAACATTCGTCCCCGAATGTTCCTCTCTAACTCAAACATACTCCAAACATAACATAAGGCACATAAAGAACAAAAGAAACTAGAACTAACCTCAAAAGAGATGGGGGTACTGTCGGAGCATAGACTCCCTTGTCTCCCAGGTGCACTCTTCGATATTATGGTGGTTCCAGAGGACTTTTACCATCGGGATCTCCTTGTTCCTTAGCTTTCTGATCTGGGTGTCATTGATCCGTACTGGCTGCTCTACATACGTGAGATCACCTAGGATCTCCACATCTGGTTCGCTGAGAACCTTACTCGGATCTGACACAAACTTCCTTAGCATCGAAACATGGAAGACTGGATGGATTCTTTCCATAGACCTAGGCAAATCAAGCTTATACGACACATTTCCGACCTTCTGCAAAATCTCAAAAGGTCCAATGTACCGCGGAGCCAGTTTACCTTTCCTCCCAAAACGAACCACCCCTTTCATTGGAGACACCTTCAACAAGACCAGATCCCCCTCCTCAAACTCTATGTGCTTTCTGCGAACGTCTGCATAGCTCTTCTGCCGACTAACAACAGTCTTAAGCCTCTCTCTGATAATGGGCACCACCCTGTTCGTGATCTCTACTAACTCAGGCCCTGCTAGGGACCTTTCTCCAACCTCTTCCCAACAAACTGGTGACCTGCACTTCCTCCCATACAGAGCTTCATATGGGGCCATCCCTATGCTAGCATGATGGCTATTGTTGTAGGCAAACTCCACTAAGGGTAGATGCTGCCTCCAAGATCCACCAAAATCTAGCACACACATTCGAAGCATATCTTCTATGGTCTGGATGGTCCTCTCTGACTGTCCGTCAGTCTGTGGATGGAAAGCAGTGCTGAAGTCTAATCTTGTGCCCATAGCCTCTTGCAGACTTCGCCAAAACCTGGAGGTAAACTGGGGTCCTCTGTCCGACACTATAGAAACAGGAGCCCCATGTAACCTCACAACTTCCTCAACATATACCTGCGCTAGCTTGTCCACAGAGTAGCCACTCCTGACAGGAATGAAGTGAGCAGATTTAGTCAGTCTATCCACAATCACCCATATGGAGTCTAGTCTGTTGGACGTCGTCGGTAACCCCACTACAAAATCCATGGCTATATTCTCCCATTTCCATTCTGGAATCGGCAGTGGGTTAAGCATTCCAGCCGGCTTCTGGTGCTCTAGCTTCACCCTTTGACATATCTCGCAGGCTGACACAAACTGTGCCACTTCTCTCTTCATTGCTGGCCACCAATAAACTTTCTTCAGATCTTGATACATCTTGGTGGCTCCAGGGTGAATGCTATATCTCGCATTATGAGCTTCCCTCATAATGTCTCCTTTCAAACTGATGTCATCTGGTACACATAGTCTATGCCCGTATCGGAGAATCCCTTGGTCGTCGAATCTGAACTCTTCGCTCTTGCCTGACTGAACAGTCCTGGCAATCTTGACCAACACTGGATCCTCATGTTGTTTCTGAGCCACCTGCTCCAGAAACACGGGTGTAACTTTCATCTGTGCAATCAAAGCACCTGTACCAGTTAACTCTAACTGTAGCCCTTCCTCAACTAACCTGTAGAAGTCCTTCACCACCGGCCTCCTCTCTGCTGTAATGTGAGATAAACTGCCTAGTGATTTCCGGCTTAAGGCATCGGCTACAACATTTGCCTTTCCCGGATGATACTGGATCCTGCAATCATAATCACTAAGCAATTCCACCCACCGTCTCTGCCTCAAGTTTAACTCTCTCTGACTCAGGATGTGCTGTAGGCTCTTATGATCGGTAAAGATCTCACATTTCACCCCATAGAGGTAATGCCTCCACATCTTGAGTGCAAAGATAACAGCTGCCATCTCAAGATCGTGTGTTGGATAGTTCAGCTCGTGCTTCTTCAGCTGTCTAGAAGCATAAGCTATTACTCTGTCATTCTGCATTAACACACAACCTAATCCCACTCGGGACGCATCACAGAACACTGTGAAGTCTTCATCACTAGTAGGCAGAGCTAACACCGGTGCTGAAGTTAATCTTCTCTTTAACTCTTCAAAGCTCTCTTCACATTGGTCAGACCATGTGACTCTCTGATTCTTTCTGGTTAATCTGGTCATAGGAGCCGCTATCTTAGAGAAGTCCTGAACGAACCTCCTGTAGTAGCCTGCCAAACCCAAGAAACTCCTGACCTCTGTCACTGTGGTGGGTCTAGGCCAATTGGCTACAGCTTCTATCTTCTTGGGGTCCACTGCTATACCTTGATCTGACACTACATGCCCCAAGAATGAAATGCTCCTTAGCCAGAACTCACACTTGGAGAACTTGGCATATAAACCATGTTCTCTCAAGGTCTGCAGGACTATCCTCAGATGATGGGCATGCTCCTCTGCATTCCTGGAATACACCAAGATATCATCTATGAAGACAATAACAAAGTGATCCAGGTACTCTCTGAAAACTCGGTTCATGAGATCCATGAATGCTGCAGGGGCGTTAGTCAACCCGAACGGCATCACTAAGAACTCATAATGCCCATATCTGGTCCTGAAAGCTGTCTTAGGTACATCCTCTTCCCTGATTCTCAGCTGATGATAGCCCGATCTCAGATCTATCTTAGAAAAACAACCTGCTCCTGCTAGCTGGTCGAATAGATCATCGATCCTGGGTAGAGGATACTTATTCTTGGTAGTGACTTTGTTCAACTGCCTGTAGTCGATACAAAGTCTAAGGGAGCCATCCTTCTTTCTGACAAACAGCACTGGAGCACCCCAGGGTGAGGTACTTGGACGGATGAAACCCTTGTCTACCAACTCTTGTAGCTGCTCTTTCAACTCCTTAAGCTCTGCTGGTGCCATCCTGTAGGGAGGAATAGAGATCGGTCTGGTACCAGGCACTAACTCGATCTCGAACTCTATTTCCCTACCAGGTGGTAGTCCTGGAAGCTCATCTGGAAACACATCTGGGAACTCTCTGACTACGGGCACTGAACTGGGGTCCCTAACCTGACTGTCTAGCTCTCTCACATGAGCTAGATACCCCTGACATCCCCTCCTGAGCAACCTACGAGCCTGTAGGGCTGATATCAGACCTCTAGGCGTGCCCCTCCTGTCTCCTCTGAAGACAAACTCAGATCCATCCTCATCTCTGAACTTAACTACCTTGTCTCTGCAGTCCAAGGTAGCACCATATGCAGATAGCCAATCCATCCCTAGAATGACGTCAAAATCTGTCAACTCTAGAACCACAAGGTCAGCTGGAAGGCATCTACCATCTATAAATACTGGACTATGTCGACAGACTGTCTCTGCCAACGATGGATCACATTTAGGGCCACTAACCCATAGGGGACACTCTAACCCAGACGTCATCAAACCCACTCTCTCTATGGCTCTGGGAGCAACAAAGGAATGCGAAGCACCAGGGTCTAACAAAGCATACACCTCAGAACACCCAATGAGGAGATTACCTGACACCACGGTGTTAGAAGTGTTTGCCTCCTGCTGTGTCATCGTGAAAATCTGCGCCGGAGCTGACGGACCTCCACCTCGGGGACCCGCAGATGAAGAGGCTGACCCTCTCCCTCTGCCTCTGCCCTGCGTCATACCTGAAACTGGTGGCTGTGGCATGCTAGCTGGAGCTGTCTGCTGGGATGGTGCCGTGAAAGATGCCTGAGGGCACTCACGAGCCATGTGTCCCTCCTGGCCACACCTGTAACATCCTGTAATCCCAAAGCGACAAACTCCTCTGTGCGCTTTCCCGCACCTACTACACACTGGAACCTCTGAACCTGAACTCATGCCACTGCCTAATCCCAGACCTGCTTTAATCTTATTCCAGAACTTATTCTTCTTCGACTTCTGCGTGGAACCACTCCACTTCTTACCACTGGAAGTTGCTGCACCCTGTGAAGAGGGATCTGACTTACCCCTACCTGGGGTCTTAGAACCAGAAGACTGTGCCGGCTGCTGTTTCACTGTACCCTGTATAATGGCACTAGCCTCCATTCTTCGTGCTAAATCCACCACGGTGTGGAAACTCTCCCTCTCGGCTGCATGGATCAAAGAGGAATACCTGGAATGCAATTTCATAGCATACCTCCTAGCCTTTTTCTGTTCAGTATCATAGGCCTGTCCTGCATACCGCAGCAACTCCAGAAACCTGTCAGTAAATTCATCAATACTCATATCCTCTGTCTGCTTGAGCTGCTCAAACTCAATCATCTTTAGCTCTTTCGAACTATCTGGGAATGCCCATCCGGCAAACTCATTAGCAAACTCCTCCCAAGACATGTCATCCAACCTAGGGTCCACATAGACGCCAAACCACTCCTTCGCCTTCTTACATTTTAAAGTGAACCCTGCCATCTGAATGGCTCTGGTATCATCTGCCCCTAGCTCATCTGCTATCATCTTGACTGCTTTAATGTACTCAAACGGATCATCTCCTGATTGATACTTAGGAGCATCTAACTTTAGGTAATCAGTCATCTTTACCTTGCTCCTTACAGATGGACCAGGTTGAGGTGTTTGGATAATTGGGGCTTCTGGTTGTACCACTGGTGGTGGTGGGGGAGGTGCAGAACTTTCTGGTGTAGAGTATGCTGGACTGGGGTAAAAAGGCGAGGGTGGATACATGGGATATGGTGGATATGGGGGGTAATACGGTGGATAAGGCATATATGTGGAATATGGGTGAAAACTAGGATAATCCGATGTACCTCCCATCGAATATCCTGGGCCCTGTGGGTAGGGCTGATAGTGGGGTGGATAACCATACCCCGAGGCCTGACCGCCTCCCTGTGATGATCCCACATCCTCCTCCATAGTGCCAACACCTAACCCTCCATCCCTTCTTGGATCCACATCCATCTCTTCCCTTGTATCACTAGATCTTCTTCTCTGTTCTGTCTCCCTCCTGCTTTCATCAAAAGACCTTCTAGGGTCCCTTGATGATCTTTCTCTGCCTGCCCTTTGGGACATAGCTCTTGGCAAAGCAGGGGGACGCCCTTCCATACCCTCATTCTCGGGCGGAGCTCCAGTCAATCTAGCGGATCGACGGGTTCCTCTCATCTTAGCTTCTGAAAACATAACATAAACTTTAGCATCATAGGATCCATGTAACAACATGAACCCGCAACTCATAACATAACATATCATAGCATATCATTAAATGCACATGCATAAAATCATGGCATTACATAGCATCAAGACAGGACTCAACATCCTATCCTAGTGGACATGATTTTCCTATTGTGCTTGCCCTCTAAAACAACCTCTTTCCGATGTGAGATATCTCTAATCCCTGAGCATCTTAGCTCAGCACACCGTACTCTAGAGGCCCTATGCTCTGATACCAATCTGTAACAGCCCGCTTACCGGACCATCACCGGCACTAGGATCCAGATCGGCTTAAGGCCGCCGGGACCCGTAGTAAGCCTACTGTCAACTCTGTGTACCTGATAAATCCCATACATGATCATACTTAAGCTTAAAACTGTTACTTACTCTTTCTGATTCTTTTTTTTTCTTTCTTTCCTTTTCTAACTTTTCTTTTCTTGCAACTTTTCTCATCAACTAAGCCTGGACTATGCATGCTCTGTCTGTATGCACTCAAAGAGTGATACCTGCTATGGTACCATACAGTGACTACAGAGATAGAAAGACTACCATGCACCAAGCTTAGCTCATCATCATCACAACATTATCTCAATCATATATAACATAAAAGGATCATGTGCAAAGGGATAACAAGCACTAGGGCCAAGCACAACGCTATAACTCACTATATAACTTACTATTACATCATTACTATACATTACATAAACTCTGTACTGTACATCTTTATCATGTCCACTACTTTATACTATTACATATGCCTTTTACCCTTGCTATCTCTTTCTCTTTCTCTTCTCTGAGGCCCTGTAAAATGGGGTTAGGGAGAGGGATGAGCTACTAAAGCCCAGTGAGCGGAATCTATAAAAAACATCACATTTAAAACATGCTATCATATGATGCATCACTGCACAAACATTTCACATCTCGGATTGGACATGATCTCAAAACTCCCTCTGTCAGTGCCCGGCCCCCAAAGGAGCTCACACAGGTCTTTCACTAACTACTCATGGTGCCCGACCCTATAAGGGCTCACACAGGACTCATCCAAGGTAAATGCCCGGCCCCAAAGGAGCTCACACAGGACATCCAATAATGACAGCCTTATGGGCTATTGAGATCGCCTCGGTCCAATCCACATATACAAGTAATAATGCAATGCATCAACTTGGTGAATACTAATGCAAAGCATCCTACATAAACATGGCATTAATGATGCATGAATCATGCTAAAACAGTTCTTAACTTTTAAAATAAAGTTCTGTTCCACTCACCTCTGTCAACTGCTGAGCAGTCTCTGTAACTCTAACTCTGTGGGCCTCCTTGGTCTCTCGGGTCCGTACCTACACAGGTGGACTCAAATGAGGACCAAACTTACTTAACCATAACTCTTACTATCTCCCCAAAACCCCTCTAAAACATCATAGGCATGCATGGAAAAATGGGTAAAAGAAGGCTGGACTGGGCACTTTCGGCGGCTGGTTCGGCGGCCGAAACCTCCCTCCAGAGACGAAACTCATGCATGTTCGGCGGCACCTTCGGCGGCCGAAAGTCTCATCCAGAGACGAAACTCATGCATTTTCGGCGGCCGAACTCCCTCTTTCGGCGGCCGAAAGTCTCTTTCTTACCCAAAAGCCTAGCTTTCGGGGGCAAGGTTTGGCAGCCGAAACTGCCTCCACAAGGGGTTCGGCGGCCGAACCTTGCTTCGGCGGCCGAACCTGGGTCCTCCAGAAAGGCAGAACCCGAGCACAACTCATGCTCTCAGCCTCCAAAAACCTATCAAACACCCATAACAAGCATACCAACACTTCTCACCTAACACATAACATATCTCATGCATAAAGAGGCCTAAAAACTAGTTCAAGCCCCAAAAACTACAACAAAACTCATATGAGCAACATATGCTCAAACTCATGCTTATACCCCAAAACATGCCATAAACCTCTCCAAAACTTCTAAAACTTGCTTTAAACATAAGGGGAGGTGAGGATCCATGCTTACCTCTTGCAGAACTAGAGGATTGATGATCCAAGCTTGGAGATGGGGAAAAACTCAATCAAACTCTCCAAGTGCTCAACTTTGCTTCCTTTTGCTCAAATCTCTAAAACAAAGCTCAAATCAAGTTAAAACATGCAAGGTTTGAGGAAAACATGAGAAATCACACCAAGGAGAGCTTAAACCTACCTTTGACCCAAAAACAGAGTGTTTAACACTCAAGTCTCGGGCAAAAGGGGCTTTTGTAGTGGCCAACCGACTCTTCCTTCGGCGGCCTAACGTGCATGCGAAACCATGCAACTTTCGGCGGCCGAACTTCACCTTCGGCGGCCGAACCTGGCTTTTGTCCCCTTGGCCTTTTCATTTCAAAACTCAAGTTTCTTAACTCATAACATGCAAACATGATAAAAACACTTAAAATACACCTTAAAAACCTTTCTTATACCCTTAGGGCAAGCTCCGACATCCACGAATCCCGACTTCCAACGGAAAATCCGCCGGAACGTAGGAATTCCGATACCGGGGTCTAGCCGGGTATTACACAAAGGCTCGGGGGCAAGCTTAGGCAACCGAAGCCACCTCCTCAGCACATTCGGCGGCCGAACCATTCTTCGGCGGTCGAAGCTGGGTTCATCAGCAAGGCAGAACCTTGCTCTGCCTCACGCCAAAATGCACCAATCTTCCTCCAACTCAAACACCTCAACTTCTCAACAGGCATACACCCAAGTATATGCTCAAAGGGGTCAGAAACTACCTTAAAACCCCAACAATACAAAACATATAACACATATACAAGCTTTTCTCACAAAAATATCAAAAACCGCTCTTTTACCCTAATCATGCAACTCTCCCCCAAAACCTCATAAAACCTTCAGAAATCATAAAAACAAGTTCAGGATCTTCACTTACCTCTTGAAACCAAGAAGATGAACGATCCTAACGTGGAGTTTTGGAGCAACTCTCCTTCAACCTCTCCAAACTTCACAACTTTGTGTTTTTAACTCAAAACCTTCAAAATAACATAAAACTCAATCAAATCTTTGTAAGATTTAATGAAAATATGAAGAAAACGTAAGGAAGACAGAGTCTCACCTCAGAAAGTGAAAAGATAAATTCATTCTTATCCTTTCAACCGACTGAGGGCCTTTTATAGGTGGCTGGCTAGACCACCTTCGGCGGCCTATCGTGAAACCGAAAGCCATGCAAGTTCGGCGGCCGAAAGTCACCTTCGGCGACCAAACCTGGCTTTTCTGCCTTGGTTCTTTTCTTTCAATAACTCTTTTCATTTTAGCTTAAAAACATTAAAACATACTGCATTACGTTAGAAAAAACATAAAGCTTACCCTTCTAGAGACTTCCGACATCCTGGATTCCACCGGACGACAGGAATTCCGATGTCAGACTCTAGCCGGGTATTACATCAAGCTTGGTATATGAAAAGTTTAAAGTTTTTATGAAAATGTATGATCATGTATGGGATTTTATCAGATGTACAGGATGTATGTTAGGCTTGCTACGGGTTCCGGCGACCTTATGTCGATTTGAATCCTAGCGCCGGTAGCGGTCCGGTTTCTGGGTCGTTATAATGAGCATGCTTAAAAAGCTTGATTACTTTTAAAATAATAGATTAGTTCAGTTCTACTCACCTCTGGCTGACACTCTTCTAAGACCAATGCAGCTATCTCACTGCACGCCTTTATGGTCTCCCAAGTCCGATCCTACACAGATGGACTCAGATAGCTATCTCACTGCACGCCTTTATGGTCTCCCAAGTCCGATCCTACACAGATGGACTCAGATGAGGGACCAAACATAACCTTTACAAGACTCGAAACAACTCCCCAAAAACCCCCCCCTAAAACATACCAAAATATGCATACAAAACAAGTAGAAGAAGGCTGGGCAGAGGACTTTGGCAGCAGGTTCAGCGGCCGAAGGTCCCTCACAAATCCGAAAGTCAGCAACTTTCGGGGGCAGGTTCGGCGGCCTAAACTCCACACAGATCTGAAAGTCAATGACTTTCGGGGGCAAGTTCGACGGCCTAAACCCCACACAGATCCGAAGTCAATGACTTTCGAGGGCAGGTTCGGTGGCCTAAACCCCACACAGATTTGAAGATTGGAACCTTCAGAAGCGGGTTAGGCAGCCTCCACAAGCAGATTCGGCGGCTGAACCTTACTTCGGCGGCCGAACCCGGGTTCTCTAGTAAGGCAGAACCCGATTTTGCCCTATGCACACAGCCACCAAAGACTCTGATCCTCATACCCAATAACTCATAAACATTCATACTCACTCAACATGCATAAGGGATATAAAAACTAGCCTAATCCTCATCATACAACACAAGATGCATCAATCCTAACCCAAACCCTAAAACTTTAGATTTAATTATTTCATGCATAAACAACCCTTAACCCCTTTTAAAACTTGCTGAAAACTTCTAGAAAATAGAAGAAAGGCAAAGATTCAAACTTACCTCTTGGAGACACAAAGGTGACAACAACCCAACTTGGAGATGAGGAAAATCAATCTCCAGAGGTCTCCAAGGTTCAAAACTTTATATTCAAACTCAAAACTTCAAAAACAAAAGAAAACTCATAAATTCTCTGAGATTTTTAAAGGAATTTCAACAAGAACATCAAAGGAACGGCATGGACCTACCTCTGCCCGAAAATGGAGAGAAAGCTCTCTCATTTTCGGGCTGAAGCCTTTTATAGGCGATTGGAGGAACCACCTTCGGCGGTCGAACTTGAAGGTTCGGCAGCTGAACCTAGGGATTCCTCTAAAACTCTTTTCTTTTCTTTTTTTTTCTTTTATTTCCTTAACACAAAACCAAACAATAAAACCAATTAAAAGTTCATTTTATGAAAATCTTATTTTACCCTTCTAAAGATTCCAGCTTTAAGATTTCGGATTCCGAAGGAGATTCCGTCGGAAAGTTGAAATTATGACGCCGGAGTTTAGCCGGGTATTACAATGGCAAAGCGATGTAGATAGGGAAAGGCCAATCTAAATGAGCCATATGCCTCAAATCATAGAGATAACTGTCACCTTCGAATTTAAAGAATTGAAGACCAGTAGGGGGACCTTGGATGTTATATAATAATCGCTCAAAGTAGGCCTTGAGTTGTCACCATAAGACAGGACCACATTACAAGGGTTTGATAAGCTAATACGCAGTTCCACCCACAGAAAGGAAGACTTGGACACTGTAGCGCCTGACTCTTCATCAAGACTCGTCCTCTCCTGAATAAGGCGAGTCTTTGCATAAAGTTACCGTTAGCAAGCAATCTAGCATATCTCCATTACGCCTATAATTGCGGGATCACCGTTCGATTAGCTGGTGATATCCCTTATCAAATAGCCGGCCACATGAGTGCTGGATTTTCAGGAAATGCTATACTTAACTTCATCTTCTTACAGTATAAAAGCCAATGATCACAGAGACAAAGTTACACTACTCTTATACAACTTCTTTTGGATTCTAAGAAATTCTTTATACTCACTTTATTCTTCAGTTTACTGATTTGAGTATCAGAGTGGTTGCTGTAATACCCGGCTAGACCCCGGCATCGGAATTCCCACTTTCCGGTAGAATCTCGGATGTCAAAACCCTCTAGAAGGGTAGAATATGGTTTTCTAAAATGTTTTTATGTTTTTTATGGTTTTAATAAAGAAAGAAATTGAGTTTTGAAAGGAAAAGACCAAGGAAGAAAACCCAGGTTCAGCCGCCGAACCTCAAGTTCGGCCACCGAACATGGGGAGTTTGCTGAAGCACCTTTGGCCCCCGAAGGTGGTTTGGCCAGCCACCTATAAAAGGCCCCTTATCCGAAAATGGGCGAGTTTTCTCTCTCTATTTTCGGACATAGGTGAGATTTCGCCCTTCCATGGTCGATTTGTTGATTTCCTTCAATCCCCTCAAGTTTTAATGAGTTTTTACTTGGTTTTGAAGATTTTTGAGCTCAAGATTAAAGTTTTGAAACTTGGAGACCTCCGGAGCTCGTTCCTCCACATCTCCAAGTTTAGATCGCATCTCCTCTCGATCTTCAAGATGTAAGTGTAGATCCTTCTCTTCTTTCATGTTTTAAGTAAGTTTTAAGAAGGGATTAAGGGTTTTGATGCATGCTTTAGAGTAGATGTAGAATGTTAGGGTTTATGTTAGTCTATACTCAAATGTATGCTATGTGATGTTTGCTGGGGTTTAGGTTAGTTTTATGCCCCTATATACTTGAAAATATGTTTATGCATGCTTTTGTGTGTGTTGGTGTGAGTTGTGAGGCTTTGGGGTGGCTGGATGTGCATGTGAGGTGACTCGCAGTTGTCGAAGCCGGTCAAAAAAAACCTTTCTTGTTATCAACAATTTTATATTTGCAGATAGTGGTGAAAGGATCGAATCCACAGAGAATTGAAAACTCACCTATTTCTCTTTTTATGACTAAAAAAATAAACTGAAACGATAATAAATTAAAAATGAGATAAAAGACTGAAAGTGGGATCAAATGAGATAAATTGAAAATTGGGATCAAAACTGTCAATAAAATAACAGGAGGGTTTGAGATTGATTGTAGTAAACTAATAACGAGAATAATAATGGAAAGCAAATAATTAAATAAAAAGTAATCAATAATGAGAAAGCTCTAGTTGAAGTATTGGATCCACTTTAGTTCCTGGGATTGATCACAGACACTTTGTTCTTTTGGGTTGACCCAATAGATTAGTTATGGAGTTGGAATAAAATTCTCACTACCATTATCTCTCCTTATTATCAAATTAATTAGGGAACGTCCTCTAATTAATTACTAATCAACAAGTTGCCAAGGAACGTCCTTGGGCCTCAAGCAACAAACAACTGTTAATTGCATTAAGAAATAGAGAGATCCAATCCTAGCTACCCAAACGTATGGAGATAACGCTAGATCATGCAACTTCCTTGGTTTTTATGCCAAGTGTTCTTATGTAAGAATAATCTAAGCAATTACGGACTTAAATCATTCAAACTAACAAATAATTATTTTGCAATAAAAAATCAACGTATATTTCAATAACAAAGTAATATGAAAATTAAGTATGAAATTGCATGAATATTGAACTCCCAAAAGTTAAACAATATTTGATCAAGTCTCACAACCCATTAATCAACTAAAGCTTCAACCAATATTCAACTGGATCAAAGAAATCAGCCACTCATTGGCTGAATTAAAAACAGAAAAATAAAAGGGAAAAAAGAAAACCGATGGAGCCGAATTCTTCCTTGCGCAGAAGCTTGTGGAATTGCCGAATTGAAATTTTATTGTAGGTCGGCCACTTAAGGCTCTTTAAATAGAGCTGGAGAGATGCGCCCTAAATTGACAATTGCTATCCACGTGTGTTGATGTCCCATGTGCGGGAGAATTGGCATGAGTGGGCTGCGTGAGTGTTGAGTGTGAGTGGCGGGTCCAAGTGCTTGACAATGCGCTTGTCTTCTTTGCAAGGGTGGGCCGTCCACGTACGTGAGATTGATGAAGAGCGCTGGTCCATGTGCAAGAACGGGGTGTCCACAAGCGGGCCCAAGTGCGGGAATTTGGTCCACGTGAAGTGAGCTTGATTCACGTGCGCGTGAATGTGCTTGAATGGGCCGTGTGCATGTGTCCAAGTGCGCTGGAATGGGTGAAGTGGAGTCCATATGCGCGAGCTTGCTTTGACGGGTCTATTGCATGAGTTTGGTCCATGTACTTGGCCCAAGTGCTTGAAGCTTTAAAGTTCAAAATATTTTCCTCATTTAGCTTGACTTGAATCCAACTTGGCAGGCTTGCTCTCTTTTGCTCCAAATAAGGCAGTTTTAGGGGGATTTTCTCCAAATTGTCCTTTTACACCATTTTCTGCAAAATAATATTAAGAGCACTAAATTAAGCAGAAATCATGTAAATATTCATCAATAATATTAATATAAAATGGACTGAATTATGCTCTATCATGAGGCTTGGGTTCTGCCCTTTGGAAGAGCCCAGGTTTGGCCGCCGAAACCAGTTTTGGCCGCCGAACCTGCCTGTGGAGGCAGTTTGGCCACCTAAACTCGCCCCCGAAAGTGCCTGACTTTCGACTCTGGAGGGACTTTCGGCCGCCGAACCTGCCGCCGAAATTTTTACACCATTTTCTGCAAAATAATATTAAGAGCACTAAATTAAGCAGAAATCATGTAAATATTCATCAATAATATTAATATAAAATGGACTGAATTATGCTCTATCATGAGGCTTGGGTTCTGCCCTTTGGAAGAGCCCAGGTTTGGCCGCCGAAACCAGTTTTGGCCGCCGAACCTGCCTGTGGAGGCAGTTTGGCCACCTAAACTCGCCCCCGAAAGTGCCTGACTTTCGACTTTGGAGGGACTTTCGGCCGCCGAACCTGCCGTCGAAAGTGCCCTGTCCAGCCTTCCTTTGCATGTTTTCCATGCATGTTTTGGTGATGTTTTAGGGGGTTCTTGGGGAGTTGTTTAGAGTCATGTTAGAGTTTGTTTGGTCCCTCATTTGAGTCCACCTGTGTAGGATCGGACCCGAGGAACCGAGGAGGCCAGCAGTGTTAGCTGCTTCAGAGTTAGTCCAGAGTCAGCCACACGTGAGTAGAACAGAACTTCTTTTATTTTCAACGCAATGAACTTTTTAGCATGTTCATGCATCATGAATGCCATGATATGTACTAGGTTGTTTTGCATTAGAATTCACGAATATGATGCATTGCATAATATGTTGTTGATGTGGATGGATATTGGATGACCCACTAGCCCTCAATATGATATGTTATGATACGGTATGGAAGACCAGTGAGGCCCATTCTACGCCCCTGGCACATTTGGACTATATAGAGGGTTATTGGTGACAAGTCCATCCGTAATGTGAATTGTTTGTGATGTGATGCATTTCATGATGGCATATGTGTATAAACTGTTTTTACTGCTCTACTCACTAGGCTTTAGTAGCTCACCCCTTTCCCTAACCCCTAGGCTTGCAGGTTCAAGGTAGACCGGGAAGTCGCCAAGGTTGAAGGCTATGTTAAGTGTATTAGATTAGTAATGGACATGTAAAGTTAAATGATGTAATATAATGATGTAAAGTAATGCTTTATGGATTAGTGTTGGGCTTGGCCCTAATAGTAGTGTTAATCCCTTTTGTACATGATCTTATGAAATGTTTTAATGATGAGTTATGTTGAACCAGGCTTGACATATATTATGTTACCCCACTAGAGCATTTGATGAGGGCTCTAGTGTGGGGTTTTATGTTTACAGTATGGTGCATGCACAGGTCAAGCTTGGTATATGGAAAGTTTAAAGTTTTTATGGAAATGTTGATCATGTATGGGATTTTATCAGATGTTCAGGATGTATAGTTGGCTTGCTACGGGTCCCAGCGACCTTAAGTCGATCTGGATCCTAGCGCCGGTAGTGGTCCGGTTTTCGGGTCATTACAGTTGCCGTAGGCACCAACCACCTCACCTTCTCTTTCTTACAAGATTAAACAATTACAACACAGCTCTATTTTCCGACCGCATCAATAATCATGTTTTTACTTTAACCCCTAGAAATGAATAATCAATAAAAACGTAATATTACAATTACATATGAGATATATATAGAATGAATCATTTTTTTAAGGCTTGTTTGGTTATATATAAACCTTTTCTTCTTATTTGAACTATTTTTTATTGTGATGACTATTTTTTCAAATTCACTCTTCCTGAAAGTGTTGTGATCTATTCATTTTGAAAAACTCATTTTTTTAGCAATATTTATATACAAAAGTCATCTAAAGATAAATCAAATAATAATAGAGTTATTTGATTTTATGATGAGATTGATTTAATAGATTATAAAATTACAATTGGTAAATCTTATTATATTTTAAGATTAGCTTTAAATTAAAATTTTTTTAATAATAGTAAACTTATTTATTTTTTTAACTAATCAAAATAAATATAATTTATAATAAATATAAATGAGTATTTTAGATAATTTTATTATTTGTTACTCCTCTCATTTATATATATAATATTAATTATATGTTAACTAAAAAGTAATAAAAAAAACTATATAAATTTATTATAGATAATAATTAAATTAAATTAATATTTAATTAAATAATTTTTATTTTTTTTTCTAAATGTAATATATTATAAAATTTACTTTTTCTTAGGATATTATATGTTACTTTTTATTAATATTTGATGTGGCTGAAATGGAACTGTACTGCAATTGGTCAATCTGCAAGAAAAAATATTAGGTGGTTGGCACCTACAATAGTCACTTCGACGCTCAAGTCAGTAAACTGAATATTAGAGTGAGTGTAATGTAATGTTTTGAGCTTAACAATAGTTGTGTAAAAATTGTGTACCTTGATCTATGTATTTTTCTACTTTTATACTGTAAGAAGATGGAGAGGGTTATCAAATCTCCTGTAAATCCGACTAGCACTGGCTAGTGGATAGAGGATCCTGTGATTATAGGTGTAATGGGGATCTGTTGGATTGCGTTCTCTAACGGTAACTTCCCATAAAATCTTGCCCTGTAGGTGAGAGAGCGAGTCTTGACGAAGAGCTGAGACCCGAAGTGTCTGGGTCTTTTTTTCTCTTGATGGGATCGAGTATCATCCGATCAGACTCTTGCCATGTGGATCTATCTTCGAGCGCTAACACATGGTCTATTTTGGGTTATTATTATATTATATCAGAAGTCCCCTGCTGGTCTTCAATTCTTTAGATTCAAAAGTGACGGTTGTCTTCACGATCCAAGGCACGCGGTACGTCTCGATCCAAGACTAACACTCAAAGACTCGTCTAGCGGTTACCCACCTCATGACACTTTTTAGCAGAAACTTGCCATTTTCTCTTGGAACTAACAATCGAAAGACTTGCTTGGCGGTTAAAACTTGCCTTATAAACTTTTTGTAAAATAGGACTAACGCCCGGTTACGCAGCCTGATGGATACCCACCTTGTGGCTTGGCATAAAATATTTTATGAACTTTTTATGAAATGGGACTAATACGCAGTTGCGTGGCCTAGCGGATATCCGCCTTATAGCCTGGCATAAAATGCCATAGTTACTTTTTGTGTAATGGAACTAACTGTAATACACGGCTAGACTCCGGTATCGGAATTCCTACCGTCCGGTGGAATCTCGGATGTCGGAAGTCTCTAGTAGGGTAGAAACATGTTTCCATAAAATGTTTTAAGGTATTTCATGGTTTTAAGTATGAAAATTTAATGAGTTTTGCATGAAAAGTCCTTGGAGGAAAACTCAGGTTCGGCCGCTGACAGTCAAGTTCGGCCGCCGAACATGCATGCGTTTTGGAGGCACGTTAGGCCCCCGAAAGCATGAGTGAGGGCAGACCAGGTTCGGCCGCCAAAAGTCAAGTTTGGCCGCCGAACATGGCATGCGTGCGGGAGCGCTTTCGGCCCCCGAACGTGGCCTGGCCAGCCACCTATAAAAGGGTCACTTGGCCGAAATGGGCGAGCTTTCTCCCATTTTCGACCACAGCAAGCTTCCGACCTCCCTCTTCCAAATCTAGTGTTCTTCCTTCAAATCCCCACCATTTTTCTTGAGTTTTAAGCTTGCATTGAAGGTTTTGAACTTTTGAAACAAGTTTTGGAGCTTTGGGAACTCAGGAGCTCATTTTCTTGGATCTCCAAGTTTAGGTCGTCTCTCTCTCGATCTTCAAGAGGTAAGAGCCGATCTTAAGCTCAATGCATGTTTTAAGTAAGTTTTAAGTGATTTTATGTGGTAGAATGGCATGTATAGGGTTGTATGAGTTTTTAAGCAAATGTTAGGTTTTATGTGATTTTTTGAACAATGTGTGTTGATTGTGTGTGTTTGAAGTGTTGTAGTTGGGGTATTTGATGTTTTGAGGCCCCTAGGAACTTGTATGCATGTTTTAAGTGAGGTATATGCATGATTGGTGAGTTTGGAGGCAAAAATGCATTTGGGAGCCAAGTTTCTGCCCTTTGGCAGAAACCAGGTTCGGCAGCCGAAGGAGCTTTCGGCCGCCGAACATGGCTGGGGAGGCAGGCCTTTCGGCTGCCGAAGTTGCCCCCGAAAAGAGACTTTCGTCTCTGTCTGGGACTTTCGGCCGCCGAAGGTGCCGCCGAACATGCATGAGTTTCGCCTCTGTCTGGGAGCTTCGGCCGCCGAAGGTGCCGCCGAACCTGCCTGACTTTCGGCTCTGGAGGGACTTTCGGCCGTCGAACCTGCCGCCGAAAATGCCCTGTTCAGCCATTTCTTGCATGTTTTTATGTAGTTGTGTTATGATGTTTTAGGGGGTTTTTGGGGAGTATGTTAGAGTTATGTTTATGTATGTTTGGTCCCTCATTGGAGTCCACCTGTGTAGGTTCGGACCCGAGGAACCGAGGACCCCAGCAGTGAGCCAGCTGCTACAGAGTTTGTCAGAGCTAGCCAGAGGTGAGTGGAATAAACCTTAAAGTTTTAAAATAAATGAAATATAAATTTTGAGCATGATCCATGCATCATGAATGTCATGAGATATAGTAGGTTGTTGCATTAGTATTCACGAATATGTTGCATTGCATTTATGATGATGATGTGGATCGGTTATTGGATGATCCTTTAGTCCTCCCATGATATGATGATGTTATGGCATGATATGGTATGGAAGTCCAGGTTGTACCCATTCTACGTCCCTAGCACGATGTAAGAGAAAGTCCAGGTTGTACCCATTCTACGTCCCTGGCACAGTTGGACTGTATGATATGTTATGTTAAGGGAAAGACCGGTTGTACCCATTCTACGTCCCGGCACAGTTGGACTATGTAGAGGACTATTGGTGACAATACCATCCGAGATGTGATTTGTTGTGATGTGTTGCATTCCATGAAAGCATGAAATTTTAATATATGATTTCTCTATTCTGCTCACTGGGCTTTGTAGCTCACCCCTCTCCCCTAACCCCAGATGCGCAGGTACAGGGTAGACCAGGAGGTTAGCCAGAGTTTTGAAGTATGTGTATGTAATAGTTAGATTGTGGACATGACAATTGTACTAATGTAATGTAAGAGATTCAGTATGTTATGTAATGAGGTATATTGAGGTTATAGATGTGCTTGACCCTATGAGTATTGTAATCCCTTGTTGATGCATGATCTTAGATATTTATGATATAGATGTAAGCCAACTCATCTCATGTTATAGTGCTCTTTGGGGCATTGTTGAGATCCCACAGAGGGATCATGATTATGATCAGGACTATGTACATGTATGTTCAGGTTGAGTTGGATGAATGAAAGAAAAGTTTTAAAATTTTTATGTATGATTGTTGATCATGTATGGGATTATACAGGTTTACAGGTTATATGTCAGGCTTGCTACGGGTCCCGGCGGCCTTAAGTCGACCCGGATCCTAGCGCCGGTAACGGTCCGATTTTCGGGTCGTTAGAGAATGGTATCAAAGCCCTAGGTTCATATGGTCGGACCTAGAGTGTCGGGCTCATAGATGTTATAGAAGGTCAAGCACAATAGGAAAATCATGTCCACTAGGATAGGATGTGGAGTCCTGTCTTGCATGATGATGTGAATTGCCATGACTTTGTGCATGTGCATTAATGATATGCTATGCTATGTGATGTATGTGATGAGGGTTCATGTGTGCCCACATGAACCATATGATGCTAATGCTTGCTTGATGTGTACTGTTTTCAGAAAACAGGATGAGAGGAACTCGTCGATCTGCATGATTGATTGGAGTGCCACCTGAGGATGAGGGCACGAGCGCCCGTCCTCCCACATTGCCTAGGGCAATGTCTTGTAGAGCCAACAGAGAAAGAATGTCAAGGGACCCTAGAAGGTCTTTTGATGCTAGCAGAAGGGGGACTGATAGAGGAGGAAGTTCTTCAGATGTGAGGGAGGTTATGGAAGAGGATCAGAGGAGGGATGGGAACCTGGATGTGAGCATGGAGGAAGAAGGGACAGGGGAGTCTCAGGGAGGCGTTCAGGCCTCGGGGTATGGTTTTCCACCCCACTATCCACCCTTCCCACAGGGTTCAGGGTATCCGATGGGAGGTACATCGGATTTTTCCAGCTTTAACCCTTACCCTACCTACATGCCCTATCCACCTTTCTATCCACCTTACGCACAGTACCCAGCTTATCCACCCTCACCCTTCTATCCAAACCCGGCAAACCCCACCTCGGGGAATGCTGCACCTCCACCACCTACAGAACCAGCAGCCCCAGTTACTCAACCTCCTAGACCTAGCTCAGCCGATGGGAGCAAAGTGAAGATGACAGATTACCTCAAGCTAGATGCTCCCAAATACAAGTCAGGGGATGACCCCTTTGAGTATCTGAGAGTGGTAAAGACTATAACTGATGAGCTAGGGGCAAGTGACAGCAGGGCCATTCAGATGGCAGGGTTCACTTTAAAGTGCAAGAAGGCACGGGAATGGTTCAAGTGTTATGTGGACCCGAGACTAGACGGTATGACATGGGAAGAATTTGCGAATGAGTTCGCTGGATGGGCTTTTCCAGACAGTTCTAGAGAACTGAAGATGATTGAGTTTGAGCAACTGAGGCAGTCAGAGCACATGGGTGTAGAGGAGTTCACGGATAAATTCTTGGAGCTATTGCCTTTTTCAGGGCAAGCTCTAGATACAGATACGAAGAAAGCCAAGAAATATGTTATGAAGCTGCATTCCAGGTACTCCTCGTTGGTTCAGTCAGCTGAGAGAGAAAGTTTCCACACTGTGGTGGATATGGCTCGAAGAATGGAGGCAAGTGCTATAGTTGAGGGGTCAGTGAAGCAGTCAGTGACCCAGTCTTCAGGGGTTAAGACCCCAGGCAGAGGAGGACCAGGTTTCTCTTCTCAGAGCTCAGGTAAGAAGAGGTGGGATAACACCACCAGGAAGCCGAAGAAGAATAAGTTTTGGAACAAGTTGAAATCCGGTCTGGGTTTTGGCGGTGGCTCGAGCTCAGGCTCAGATGGTACAGAATGTCAGAGATGTGGAAGACCGCACAGGGGAGTGTGTCGAGCTGGGACTAATACATGTTTCAGATGTGGTCAGGAGGGACACATGGCTCGGGATTGTCCTAGAGCGCCTTTTATGGGCCAGCCCCAGCAGACAGCTTCTGGTAGTGTGGCGCAGCCAGCAGTTCCAGCCACAACTCAGGGCAGTGGCAGAGGTAGAGGGAGAGGGGCAGCCTCTTCTTCTAGTTCCCGAGGTGAAGGTCCATCAGCTCCAGCCAGGATCTTCACCATGACTCAGCAGGAGGCTAACACATCCAACACCGTGGTGTCAGGTAATCTCGTCATTGGGTGTTCTGATGTGTATGCATTAATGGACCCGGGTGCATCTCATTCATTTATTGCTCCGAGAGCCGTTGAGAGGTTGGGTCTGATAGTCTCTGGGTTAGAGTGTCCCCTATGGGTCAGTGGACCCAAGTGTGACCCGTCAGTGGCAGTGTCAGTCTGCCAGTACAGTCCAGTTTTTGTTGAGGGAAGATGCCTCTCCGCCGACCTTGTGGTTCTAGATTTGACAGACTTTGATGTCATTCTAGGGATGGATTGGCTATCTACCCATGGTGCTACCTTGGACTGCAGGGACAAGGTAGTCAGGTTCAGAGATCAGAACGGGTCAGAGGTCGTCTTCAGAGGAGACAAAAGGGGTACACCTAGAGGTCTGATATCAGCTCTTCAGGCTCGTAGGTTGCTTAGGAAGGGATGTCAGGGGTACTTAGCTCATGTGAGAGAGCTAGACAGTCAGGTCAGGGAGCCGGCCTCGGTGCCAGTTGTCAGAGAGTTTCAGGATGTTTTTCCGGATGAGCTTCCAGGTTTACCACCTGCTAGGGAGATAGAGTTCGAGATAGAGTTAGTGCCTGGAACTAGACCGATCTCTATCCCTCCCTACAGGATGGCTCCAGCCGAGTTAAAGGAGTTGAAAGAGCAGTTGCAAGAGCTGGTAGAAAAGGGTTTCATCCGACAGAGTACCTCACCTTGGGGTGCTCCGGTCTTGTTTGTGAGGAAGAAGGATGGATCCCTTAGGCTTTGTATCGACTACAGACAGTTGAACAAAGTCACTACCAAGAATAGGTACCCTCTGCCAAGGATCGATGATCTATTCGACCAGCTAGCAGGAGCGGGTTGTTTCTCCAAGATAGATCTGAGATCGGGGTACCATCAGCTAAGGATAAGGGATGAAGATGTGCTGAAGACAGCTTTCAGGACCAGATATGGGCATTTTGAGTTCCTTGTGATGCCGTTCGGGTTAACCAACGCCCCTGCAGCATTCATGGATCTCATGAACAGAGTATTTAGCCAATACCTGGATCACTTCGTTATTGTCTTCATAGATGATATCTTAGTGTATTCCAGGAATGCAGAGGAGCATGCCCATCATCTGAGGTTGGTTCTGCAGACTTTGAGGGAACATGGCTTGTATGCCAAGTTCTCTAAATGTGAGTTCTGGCTGAGGAGCATTTCGTTCTTGGGGCATGTAGAGTCAGAAAATGGTATAGAGGTAGACCCCAAGAAGACAGAAACTGTGGCTAACTGGCCTAGACCCACTTTAGTGACAGAGATTAGAAGTTTCTTGGGTTTGGCAGGTTACTACAGGAGGTTCGTTCAGGACTTCTCAAAGATAGCAGCTCCTCTGACCAGACTAACCAGGAAGAATCAGAAGTTTATGTGGACCGACCAGTGCGAAGAGAGTTTTGAAGAGCTTAAGAAGAGGTTGACTTCAGCACCAGTTTTAGCTCTGCCATCTAGTGATGAGGACTTTACAGTCTTTTGTGATGCGTCCCGTGTGGGACTGGGTTGTGTTCTAATGCAGAATGAGAGGGTGATCGCTTATGCTTCTAGGCAGCTGAAGAAGCATGAGTTGAATTACCCCACACATGACCTTGAGATGGCAGCAGTAATCTTTGCACTCAAGATGTGGAGGCATTACCTCTATGGGGTGAAATGTGAGATCTTTACAGATCATAAGAGCCTGCAGTACATCTTGAGTCAGAGGGATCTGAATTTGAGACAGAGGAGATGGGTGGAGCTGCTGAGTGACTATGATTGCAAGATTCAGTATCATCCGGGTAAGGCGAATGTCGTGGCAGACGCCCTAAGCCAGAAGTCACTAGGCAGTCTATCCCACATCGCGGCAGAGAGGAGACCAGTGGTGAAAGAGTTCTACAAGCTTATTGAGGAAGGTCTACAGATGGAGTTGTCTGGTACATGTGCCTTGGTGGCCCAGATGAGAGTGGCACCCGTGTTTCTGGAGCAGGTGGCTCAGAAACAGCATGAGGACCCGGAGTTAGTGAAGATTGCCAGGACTATTCAGTCAGGCAATAATAGTGAGTTCAGATTCGACAGTAAGGGGATCCTCCGCTATGGGAGCAGACTATGTGTACCAGATGACATTGGGCTAAAAGGAGACATTATGAGAGAGGCTCATAATGCAAGATACAGCATTCACCCCGGAGCCACCAAGATGTATCAAGATCTAAAGAAGGTTTATTGGTGGCCAGCTATGAAGAAAGAAGTGGCACAGTTTGTGTCTGCCTGCGAAGTGTGTCAGAGGGTGAAGCTGGAACATCAGAAGCCGGCTAGAATGCTTAACCCGCTACCTATTCCAGAATGGAAATGGGAAAATATAGCTATGGACTTCGTAGTGGGGTTACTGGCGGCGTCCAACAGAGTGGACTCCATATGGGTGATTGTGGACAGACTCACCAAATCTGCTCACTTCATTCCTGTCAGGAGTGGCTACTCTGTGGACAAGTTGGCGCAGGTGTATGTAGATGAGATCGTCAGGCTGCATGGGGTTCCTGTTTCGATAGTGTCAGATAGAGGGCCCCAGTTCACCTCCAGGTTTTGGCGGAGTCTGCAGAATGCCATGGGTACTAGGTTGGATTTCAGTACTGCCTTCCACCCCCAGACTGACGGACAGTCCGAAAGGACCATCCAGACTATTGAGGATATGCTTAGAATGTGTGTGCTAGACTTTGGCGGTTCTTGGAGGCAGCATCTACCTTTGGTGGAGTTTGCCTACAATAACAGCCATCATGCTAGCATCGGGATGGCTCCATATGAAGCTTTATATGGGAGGAAGTGCAGGTCACCTGTTTGCTGGGAGGAAGTTGGAGAAAAGGCCTTGGCAGGGCCTGAGTTAGTTGAGATCACCAGCAGGGTAGTACCCATAATCAGAGAAAGAATCAAGACCGCTGCCAGCAGACAGAAGAGCTATGCAGACGTCCGCAGGAGACAGTTAGAGTTTCAGGAGGGGGATCTGGTATTGCTCAAGGTGTCTCCAATGAAGGGAGTGGTTCGCTTCGGGAAGAAAGGTAAACTAACCCCACGATACATCGGACCCTTTGAAATCTTGCAAAAGATTGGGAATGTGTCGTACAAGCTGGATTTACCTGCTTCAATGGACCGAATTCATCCGGTTTTCCATGTTTCAATGTTGAGGAAGTTTGTGTCAGATCCGAGCAAGGTTCTTAGTGAGCCTGATGTGGAGGTCCAAGAGGATCTCACCTATGTTGAACAGCCAGTACGGATCATAGACACCCAGATCAGAAAGTTAAGAAACAAGGAAATCCCGATAGTGAAAGTCCTGTGGAACCACCACAATTTGGAAGAATGCACTTGGGAGACACGGGAGTCTATGCTCCAGCAATACCCTTACCTTTTCTGAGGTTAGATTTCTATGTGTTTATGTGTTATGTTTTATGCCATGCTTTGTACTAGTTGAGGTACATTCGGGGACGAATGTTCTTAAGGGGGGGAGAATGTAATACCCGGCTAGACTCCGGTATCGGAATTCCTACCGTTCGGTGGAATCTCGGATGTCGGAAGTCTCTAGTAGGGTAGAAACATGTTTCCATAAAATGTTTTAAGGTATGTCATGGTTTTAAGTATGAAAATTTAATGAGTTTTGCATGAAAAGTCCTTGGAGGAAAACTCAGGTTCGGCCGCCGAAAGTCAAGTTCGGCCGCCGAACATGCATGCGTTTTGGAGGCACGTTAGGCCCCCGAAAGCATGAGTGAGGGCAGACCAGGTTCGGCCGCCGAAAGTCAAGTTCGGCCGCCGAACATGGCATGCGTGCGGGAGCGCTTTCGGCCCCCGAACGTGGCCTGGCCAGCCACCTATAAAAGGGTCACTTGGCCGAAATGGGTGAGCTTTCTCCCATTTTCGACCACAGCAAGCTTCCGACCTCCCTCTTCCAAATCTAGTGTTCTTCCTTCAAATCCCCACCATTTTTCTTGAGTTTTAAGCTTGCATTGAAGGTTTTGAACTTTCGAAACAAGTTTTGGAGCTTTGGGAACTCAGGAGCTTATTTTCTTGGATCTCCAAGTTTAGGTCGTCTCTCTCTCGATCTTCAAGAGGTAAGAGCCGATCTTAAGCTCAATGCATGTTTTAAGTAAGTTTTAAGTGATTTTATGGGGTAGAATGGCATGTATAGGGTTGTATGAGTTTTTAAGCAAATGTTAGGTTTTATGTGATTTTTTGAACAATGTGTGTTGATTGTGTGTGTTTGAAGTGTTGTAGTTGGGGTATTTGATGTTTTGAGGCCCCTAGGAACTTGTATGCATGTTTTAAGTGAGGTATATGCATGATTGGTGAGTTTGGAGGCAAAAATGCATTTGGGAGCCAAGTTTCTGCCCTTTGGCAGAAACCAGGTTCGGCAGCCGAAGGAGCTTTCGGCCGCCGAACATGGCTGGGGAGGCAGGCCTTTCGGCTGCCGAAGTTGCCCCCGAAAAGAGACTTTCGTCTCTGTCTGGGACTTTCGGCCGCCGAAGGTGCCACCGAACATGCATGAGTTTCGCCTCTGTCTGGGAGCTTCGGCCGCCGAAGGTGCCGCCGAACCTGCCTGACTTTCGGCTCTGGAGGGACTTTCGGTTGCCGAACCTGCCGCCGAAAGTGCCCTGTTCAGCCATTTCTTGCATGTTTTTATGTAGTTGTGTTATGATGTTTTAGGGGGTTGTTGGGGAGTATGTTAGAGTTATGTTTATGTATGTTTGGTCCCTCATTGGAGTCCATCTGTGTAAGTTCGGACCCGAGGAACCGAGGACCCCAGCAGTGAGCCAGCTGCTACAGAGTTTGTCAGAGCTAGCCAGAGGTGAGTGGAATAAACCTTAAAGTTTTAAAATAAATGAAATATAAATTTTGAGCATGATCCATGCATCATGAATGCCATGAGATATAGTAGGTTGTTGCATTAGTATTCACGAATATGTTGCATTGCATTTATGATGATGATGTGGATCGGTTATTGGATGATCCTTTAGTCCTCCCATGATATGATGATGTTATGGCATGATATGGTATGGAAGTCCAGGTTGTACCCATTCTACGTCCCTGGCACGATGTAAGAGAAAGTCCAGGTTGTACCCATTCTACGTCCCTGGCACAGTTGGACTGTATGATATGTTATGTTAAGGGAAAGACCGGTTGTACCCATTCTACGTCCCGGCACAGTTGGACTATGTAGAGGACTATTGGTGACAATACCATCCGAGATGTGATTTGTTGTGATGTGTTGCATTCCATGAAAGCATGAAATTTTAATATATGATTTCTCTATTCTGCTCACTGGGCTTTGTAGCTCACCCCTCTCCCCTAACCCCAGATGCGCAGGTACAAGACCAGGAGGTTAGCCAGAGTTTTGAAGTATGTGTATGTAATAGTTAGATTGTGGACATGACAATTGTACTAATGTAATGTAAGAGATTCAGTATGTTATGTAATGAGGTATATTGAGGTTATAGATGTGCTTGACCCTATGAGTATTGTAATCCCTTGTTGATGCATGATCTTAGATATTTATGATATAGATGTAAGCCAACTCATCTCATGTTATAGTGCTCTTTGGGGCATTGTTGAGATCCCACAGAGGGATCATGATTATGATCAGGACTATGTACATGTATGTTCAGGTTGAGTTGGATGAATGAAAGAAAAGTTTTAAAATTTTTATGTATGATTGTTGATCATGTATGGGATTATACAGGTTTACAGGTTATATGTCAGGCTTGCTACGGGTCCCGGCGGCCTTAAGTCGACCCGGATCCTAGCGCCGGTAACGGTCCGATTTTCGGGTCGTTACACTAACACCCAGTTGCGTGGCTATACAGATATTCGCCTTGTGGCCTTGGCATAAAATGCCTTAGTTAGCGGGACTAACACCTAAATTATCGGCCTGCAGATACTCGCCTTGTGACCTTGACATAAAATGTCTTATTTATTGGGACTAACTGTAATACCCGGCATGTTCAGACATCAGAATTCCTATCGTTCGGTGGAATCGAGGATGTTAGAGCATCCCTGAAGGGAGAGTGGAGGTTTTCTAAAATGTATTTAGCTGTTTTAAGCTTTTGTTTTAGCAAAGGAATAAGTTTTGAAGAAACAAGGCTAAGGAAAGTTTTGCCACTTTCGGCCCCCTAAAGTGTAAGTTCGGCCGCCTAAAGTAGCTCATGTTCGGCCCCCTAAACTCAATGTTCGGCCCCCGAACGTGATGAGGTGTTACATGTAGCTTTGGCCACCGAACGTGAAGCGGTGGTTCACTTTTTTTAAGTGGATATGACCGACTATGGAGGTGCTTAAGCTCTCCTTTGGGTCAGGAACAAGCACATGTTTCCCCTTGGTGATTTTCTTGAGTTTCTAATCAAATCTTTCAAAGAAAAATAAGTTTATGGTGAGTTTTAACTAGTTTTGAGAAGTTGTGGAGTTTGAGAACTTGTGAAGATTAAATGAGTTTGATGATGGGAAAGGGGAGTTGTGCTTGAGTATGCATAAGTTGTCCATATTAGGGTGTATGGATCCTATGCTTTGTGTATGGTTGTTGTGTGTTGTTTGTTGGAGTTTAATTTATTTGAAGCTCCTTTATGCTTATTGAAGTGTTTATGCATGTTTTAGAAGGGTTAAATGCATATGTTGAGGTCTGAGCAGGTGATGGAGGGATTGGCAGGCGTCCTTGTGCACGAAACTGAGTTCTGGATGAACTCAGGTTCGGCCCCCGAAAGTCCAAGTTAGGCCGCCGAACATGCCTGACTTTCGTCTCTGGAAGGGACATTCGGCCGCCGAAGGTGCCCCCGAAAGTGCCCTGTCCAGCCTTCCTTTGCATGTTTTCTATGTTTGGTCTAAGGTGTTTTAAGGGGTTTTAAGGGGAGATGTTTAGCGGTATGTCCGAGTATGTTTGGTCCCTCATTTGAGTCTATCTGTGTAGGCACAGAGCAGAGGAACCAGAGAGAGCAGCAGTGAGTACTGCTCCAGAGTTTTCAGAGCCTGCAGAGTCAGTCAGTTCAGATAGCCAGAGGTGAGTGGAACTAAACTTAATGCTTTTTGAATTGATCAAAGACATGTTTTAGCATATCTCATGCATCATGATTATGCCATAAGTTGATTGCATTAGTATCCACGAATATGTTGCATTGCATTGTTATTTGTTGATGTGGGTAAATGCTGAATGATCCCATAGTCACAGACAGGAAGACCAGGAGCCTTTGACTACGCCCTGGCACGTATAGCAAAGACCAGGAGCCTTTGACTACGCCCTGGCAGGTATATAGCAAAGTCCAGGAGCCTTTGACTACGCCCTGGCAATGGTAAGTTTACAGGTGTTATATACACATATACATATATGACAGGAAGACCAGGTGCTCGATTCTACGCCCTGGCACAGAGTTACTGGGACTATGTGTGGTGACAGGTTTACTCTTGATGTGGCTTGTCTGTGATATGGTGCATTCCATGAGATCATATTTTACTGAGATGTTTTACTGTTCTACTCACTGGGCTATAGAGCTCATCCCACTCCCTTAACCCCAGTTTTGCAGGTTCAGTGTACAGTGTACAGGGACAGTCCAGCAGAGTACAGGAAGAGTAAAGAGAGCTGTAATAGCTTAGAGTGGACATGTAATATTAAAGAGATGTAATAGTTGTTGCTTGACCTAGTGATGTATATGTTTTGTACATGATCTGTATCTGTATATATGTTTTTCTGTATGTGAAAACCAGGCTTAACAGGTATGAGTTAACCCATCTAGAGCAAGCTCTAGTCAGGGATACAGAGTACAGAGTACAGGAGTACAGAGTACAGAGATAGTGCATGCACAGGTTAAGCCTTGGTTCAGAAAAGAGTTTTATTTTCACATAAAATGTATGATCATGTATGAGTGTTACAGGTACACAGAGAGTATAGCAGGCTTGCTACGGGTTCTGGCGGCCTTAAGCCGACCTGAATCCTAGCGCCGGTGACGGTCCTTTTTGGGGTTGTTACAGATTGGTATCAGAGCCCTAGGTTCACATGATCGGACCTATAGAGACAGTGTTGGGCTCAGACAGGTTAGAAGTGGTCAAGCACAATAGGAACTCATGTCCACTAGGATAGGGTCTTGAGTCCTATCTGCTATGATATGCCATGAGTATTGTATGTGTATGATTGTTATGTGATATGTGATAGTTATGTGCTAAAGTGGTATGTTATATGTTGTGTTTCCAGAGTAAAGATGCGAGGAACTCGTCGATCAGCTCGATTGACTGGAGTCCCACCAGAGAGTGAGAGACCAGCTGCTCGTCCTCCTGCATTGCCAAGGGCAAGGTCTCAGAGATCTAGCAGGGAAGGTACGTCGATAGACCCTAGAAGGTCTGTAGACGAGAGCAGAAGAGGAACAGTGAGGGGAGGAAGATCAGAGGAGAGAAGGGAAGCTATGGAGATTGATCAGTCTAGAGATGATAGCATGGGTATAGGCAGTTTTGAGGAAGGTATGGGAGAATCTTTGGGAGGTGTTCAGGCCTCAGGTTATGGCTATCCATCCTTGTTTCAGGAGCCAGAGTATCCGATGGAGGGTATGTCGGAATACTCTCATTTTGACCCATATCCTACATACATGCCATATATGCCATATCCTCACTACTATCCCCCATATCCGAGGTATCCATCTTCCCCTATACATCCAAGTGCAGCACACCTAGAGCCAAATGAACCAAATGAACCAGTACTACCACCAGAACCAGTAGCCCCTGTTGTTGATAGACATGAACCTAGCTCATCTGGAGGTAAAGTTCAAATGACGGAGTATTTGAAATTGGATGCTCCTAAATACAATACGGGAGATGATCCATTTGATTACCTCAGAGCAGTTAGGATGATCACCAGTGAATTGGGAGCAGATGATAGGAGAGCCATTGAGATGGCAGGTTTCACAATAAAATGCAGGAAAGCCAGAGAATGGTTTAAGAATTATGTGGAGCCTAGAATGGACAGCATGTCATGGGGAGAGTTCGCTAATGAGTTTGCAGGGTGGGCTTTTCCTGATAGTTCGAGGGAGATGAAGATAATTGAGTTTGAACAGTTGAGACAAACAGATGAGATGACTGTGGATGAATTTACAGATAAGTTTCTGGATCTGCTTCAGTACGTGGGTCAAGCCTATGATACTGATCAGAAGAAGGCAAGGAGATATACCATGAGACTTCATCCCAGGTATTCTTCTTTGATCCTTCCAGCAGAAAAGGAGAGTTTTCACTCTATTATAGATGCAGCCAGGAAAATGGAAGCTAGTGCCAATATTCAGAAACAGTCAAAGGCACAGGCTTCGGGTTCTAAGGCCCCCAGTTCAGGTTCTACAGGCAGTAAAAGATGGGATAGAGCGAGAGGAACAAGGAAAGGGTTCTGGAATAAAGTCAAGTCAGGTCTGGGAATAGGTAGTGGCTCAAGCTCTGGCACAGCTCCAGTCTGCAGACGATGCGGAAAACCACATGGAGGAGTTTGTCGGTTGGGATCTACAGCTTGTTTTCGATGTGGACAGGAAGGGCATATTGCTCGAGATTGTCCGCAGATGACCTTTGTACCATAAGAAACAAGGCTAAGGAAAGTTTTGCCACTTTCGGCCCCCTAAAGTGTAAGTTCGGCCGCCTAAAGTAGCTCATGTTCGGCCCCCTAAACTCAATGTTCGGCCCCCGAACGTGATGAGGTGTTACATGTAGCTTTGGCCACCGAACGTGAAGCGGTGGTTCACTTTTTTTAAGTGGATATGACCGACTATGGAGGTGCTTAAGCTCTCCTTTGGGTCAGGAACAAGCACATGTTTCCCCTTGGTGATTTTCTTGAGTTTCTAATCAAATCTTTCAAAGAAAAATAAGTTTATGGTGAGTTTTAACTAGTTTTGAGAAGTTGTGGAGTTTGAGAACTTGTGAAGATTAAATGAGTTTGATGATGGGAAAGGGGAGTTGTGCTTGAGTATGCATAAGTTGTCCATATTAGGGTGTATGGATCCTATGCTTTGTGTATGGTTGTTGTGTGTTGTTTGTTGGAGTTTAATTTATTTGAAGCTCCTTTATGCTTATTGAAGTGTTTATGCATGTTTTAGAAGGGTTAAATGCATATGTTGAGGTCTGAGCAGGTGATGGAGGGATTGGCAGGCGTCCTTGTGCACGAAACTGAGTTCTGGATGAACTCAGGTTCGGCCCCCGAAAGTCCAAGTTAGGCCGCCGAACATGCCTGACTTTCGTCTCTGGAAGGGACATTCGGCCGCCGAAGGTGCCCCCGAAAGTGCCCTGTCCAGCCTTCCTTTGCATGTTTTCTATGTTTGGTCTAAGGTGTTTTAAGGGGTTTTAAGGGGAGATGTTTAGCGGTATGTCCGAGTATGTTTGGTCCCTCATTTGAGTCTATCTGTGTAGGCACAGAGCAGAGGAACCAGAGAGAGCAGCAGTGAGTACTGCTCCAGAGTTTTCAGAGCCTGCAGAGTCAGTCAGTTCAGATAGCCAGAGGTGAGAGTTTTATTTTCACATAAAATGTATGATCATGTATGAGTGTTACAGGTACACAGAGAGTATAGCAGACTTGCTACGGGTTCTGGCGGCCTTAAGCCGACCTGAATCCTAGCGCCGGTGACGGTCCTTTTTGGGGTTGTTACACTAACATCCGAATTATGGGTCTAGCAGATACTCATCTTGTGGCCTTTGCATAAAATACCTTATTTAGCGGGACTAACACCTGAAGATTCGCCTAACAGATATCCGCCTTGTGGCCTAGCATAAAATGCATTGTTTAGCGAGACTAATACTCAAATTATGGCCTAGCGAATATCTGCCTTATAGATTTACATAAAATGCCTTACTTAGCGGGAGTAACACCTGGATTATGGCCTAGTGGATACTTGCCTTGTGGCCTGACATAAAATGACTTGTTTAGCGACACTAACACCCGAATTATGGTCTAGTGAATACCCGCCTTGTGACTTGGCATAAAATACATTATTTAGTGGGACTACACTCGGATTATGGCCTAGTGAATACTCGCCTTATGACCTGGCATAAAATGCCTTAGTTACTTTTTGTGAAACTGGGCCAATACTTGTTTGTGTGGCCTGGCAGATACTTGCCTTATGGTCTAGCATAAAATGTCTTGTTTAGCAAGACTAACACTCGGATTATGGGCCTGGCGGATACCCTCCTTGTAGCCTTTTTCTTATCTCCACATATCCTCACCTCTCTAACTTTTGGTTTTGCTTTTGACTCATTCTTTTGTTCTCTTTCAATGCTTGGACTTCATCATCCAGTTTCATATACTTATGGGCTTTATATATTTATTGTTGGTACGTAGCGGCTAGGTTCTTGATTAGAGAATCCATAATCTTGATGTTATGTGTTCCTTTCTTTGATACTTCACATGCTATTTCATTATTTAATTCCTCTACCTGTATTACTTCTACATTAAATCGTGAGATAAACCTCCTTAAAGACTTGCCCTCTCCTTCACAGATCTTCCGCAAGTCAGAGGAGAGCTTTTTAGGATGTATACAAGTAATAAACCTAGATTTAAATAATATAGTGAATTGAGTAAAGTTCTGAATTGAATTTGGACTAAGATATTAGTACCATTTTTTATCCAAACCTGTGATTATTGAAGGAAACACTCAGCACCAGAAGAAATTGTTGACATCTTGAAGCTGCATTATCGTCTTAAAGATCGCTAGTTGAATTCTGGGATCTGTTGTTCCGTTGTATTTATCCAAGCTTGACAGTTTGACTTAGTGGGGAATGTCTCTGCCAAGATCTCTTCTAATAGGGGCGAGCCATTGTCCAATCCATAATCCTCCTCCTGCTCCTACCTTTGTACAGCCCGTACCAGTTTTCAGTCGACATCTTTTGGAGCTTCGTCTGACGACTCCTCTTCCTCCAGCTTTGCCTTCTCCTTGAAGTGTCATTTGAAGCTTCCTCCATTATCCTAGGAGCCATGAAGGAGGTCTCCTCCCAAGTTTTATATTGCTCAATAGTGGCCTGTAACCTTTTTATGTATTGAAGCATCTGCTCATTATTTAATAAAATTTTTTATAAGTCTTAAGCACAAACTCTAAACTCTCATCAAAATCATCAGTTAAATTATTAGTATCACCACTTGGGTAGTATCCAAATCTTTTGAGGTATTTTTTGACCTCATTAGCCAACAACATTTTGCCCCTTTTGGACTTCCTTTAGGCTTTGAAGGAATTTGAGAGTGTTTCCCTGATGATGACCTTCAAATTTGTGAGTTTTAGACTGTGCTAAAAGGAGCTGGATTGAAAAGAGTAACCAGAGAAAGGTAGTTGAAAAATAGGAGAATTTTGGAGCTATTGCTAGCACTTTTAGTAGCAAATAGCTTTCTTTGTGTAGTGGTTCATATTAGTAATGTGTGGGTATTTATAGACAAATACAAGTATACATAAGCATGTCTCTGCTAAGTTCTTGTCAATTCATTCACATGGGTACATAAAGATATTTCAAGCTAATATACGTGTTTTATGGACATAAATAAAAACTTTATTTCACTAAAAAAAATTATATTTACAAACAGATTTATCCATTTGTAAATGATGAAATTATGTTTATAATTTGATTTACAAACGAATCACAAACTGATCTTTTTATGTTTATATAAATCTTATTTGTAATTTTTTTCAAATGAAACGTAATCCATTTATATTACAAACGGATCCACAAACGAGATATCTGTTTGTGATACAAATAAATTTGCTATCTGTTTGTATTTTTCGTTTGCATATACTCTCTTATTTACAGATGTAATTGCACATACATACAAATAATCTATTTGTAAATCCGCTTGTAATGCAAACTATTAATTTGTTTGTAAATACATTTGTGATATAGATGGCTAATCTGATTATAAATCCGTTTATAAATCCATTAATAATGCAAATGGTTAATCTATTTATAACTCTATTTGTGATTCAAATGACTAGGAGTGTAATCGAATCGAGCCAATATTTTCAAAGTTCAAACTTGTTTATTAAAAGAAATTTATAAGCTCAAACTCAATTATGAAATATTTAATGAACTCGAGTTTGATTCAAACTAGACTTGTAGAGAGCTCGTATTCAAAGTCATTTATTAGCTAGAGGTTAAAAATAATTTAAAAATGAAATAATATAAAAATATTTGAAAATTAAAATATTTAAACTTTCTCATAACCCCATATAAGGGTTCTATAACATGATAAAGATCATGTACTAATCTTGATGGGAGGAGGAGCCTTCCCTTTTATAGGAAAAGTGGACTCCCATCCCTTATAATTTATCGATGTGGATTTAATTAAATGAATATAAACAGATTAACAAATGAATAGATAATTTATTTGTAAAATTAAATAACACATATAGATTTGTAAATGAATATAAAATCTATTCGTAAAATTAAATGAATACAGATTTATGTGTAATCCATTTGAAAAATTAAATAAACACAAGTGGATTCACAAACAAATGTGTAATCTATTTATAAAATTAAATGGATACAAAGATATGTAATTTATTTATAAAATTAATTTGATACAATTAGATTTATAAACAGACATGTAATTCATTTATAAAATTAAACAGAGACACAGACAACTTTTGAAACGGATGTATAATCCCTTTGTAAATTTAAATTGACACAAATGAATTCAAAAATGAATATGTAATTCATTTGTAAAATTAAATAAATACAAATAGATTTATAAATAGACATGTAATCTGTTTGAAAAATTAAATGAATATAGATGACTTCTCAAACGGATGTATAATCCGTTTATAAAATTAAATGAATACAAATGGACTCGCAAATAAAGGTGTAATCTGTTTATAAAATTAAATGTAGACAAATAGATTCACAAATAGACGTATAATCTATTTGTAAAATTAAATGGATACAAATGGACTTGCAAACAAATGTATAATATATTTATAAAATTAGATTGATATAGATAATTTTTCAAAAGAATGTGTAATCCATTTGTAAATTTAAATGGACACAAACAGACTTATTGACAAATATGTAATCTCTTTGTAAAATTAACTAAATATAAATGGATAGGTAACTTATTTGTAAAATCAAATGATTTCTAAATAAATATGTAATCCGTTTTTAAAATTAAATGATATATTACAAATAGATGAATAATTCATTTAGAAAATTAAATGGTATGATAAAGGAGTATTTAGACTCTGTTAGGAGTTTTAACCAATATTGTTTGGTTAAGACGATATAAGAGAAAAGATAGGTTAAAATACGAAAAATCTTATTGAAATTCTTCAAAATTTGAAAAGTGAGTTTCTAATAGTTAAGATATACTATTTATAATAGAAAAAAAAATTTTAATATATAAAATTATAAAAATATCTAAAAAAATAATTAAAATATAAAATTGACCCCTAAACAATGGAATTTCCATATCGAATTTTGTGATTAAGTCTGTGATCCTCGTTGCACTTTTGAAAGTTGTGCATATCGAAATTTTCTTTCCGAAAAGCTATCGTGAATTTTCATCGGACGTTTACAACAAAAGTTAGATCCGATTCAAATCTGCCGTAAAGTTGAAAATTAATTATTCTATATAAATAATATATAAATAAACATAAACGTATAATTTATTTAAAAATTTAAATGGATATAAATAAACGTGTAATTTATTTGTAAAGTTATACGAATATAAATGAATTTATAAAAGACATATAATTCGTTTATAAAATTAAATAAATACAATAGATTTACAAACCGACATTAATCTATTTATGAAATTAAATGAATATAAATATATTTATAAATGAATGTAAAATCAGTTTCAAAAGAAAATATTTTTCCAGCATCCATTTGTAAAACTGTTACACTTACAAACAAATTTGTATTATTTTTTATTTTTATTTACATTTTGTGAAATTCCTATAAGGTTACTTTTAAATAATTTAGAAAATACTTAACAAAGTTATTTTATACTTATGTATCTCACAATTTATCAATTCTTTCTTTTATCTCATACAAATTAGAGAATGATAGTTATTTTAGTTAGAAAATAATTTTTTTTATTAATTTTTCAATTATACACATATTTAATATAAAATGAGTATGTTAAATTTTATTAAAATAATAAAATCACTAATAAGTGAAATTTATTTGAGTACTATTGACGTGCGTGAAATAGAAATATATATGAAGCTAAATTAAATACTAATTTCTGGTTTTTATTCTCATTTTGAAAAAAAATAATTAGTGAAAAATTGTGTTGAAAAGTAAAATAAAATTATAATAATTAATTTATATTTTAATTATAATGTGAAAATTGAAAGTAAATAATATTTTAGTATTAATAAAAAATAAAAAATAATAAAAATTATAAAATAAAGAGTTGTATATTCATCAAGTTTTTTGCACCAAATAACTTTATTATGCATTTTACCTTTCTATTGTCGTTTAATGCATCATAGCGACTTTGATGTTTTTCTCCTCTCCACGCTGATTGGTTCCTTTGTTATAGTCTGTTTGGATTATATATATAGATATTGGTGGATCTACCAAAGAGCCAAGAGGTGATGGGCCCATAAAATTTTCAAAAGTAATAAAAGAAAAATTACAATTAAAACCTTAAATTTTGATTACTTGATCCAATACTAGCTGTGAGATTTCGTAGCTTTGAAAATGACATTTATAACTCACTAAAAGTTCATTGATCTATATAATATAATTGTTTCAATTTGAAATGTTGTTGCATAATATTAATAAAATAATTTAACATTGTCTTCAGAAATTAGGCATCTTGGAAAAAAAACAGAAAATTTTCTGACAATTTGTGTACGAGAAGAAAATCGAGGAACGTGTATGAATCATGGTAGGTTTTTTTTTTTTATTAAAAAAATATAAATATTTACATCAATTCATATTTATTTTTAAAATTTCAAATCATATATAATAAATTCATTTTTTTTCATTTATCACAATTATAATTAAAATATTAAAAAATTAATAATAAATAATATCATAGTTTTTAAAATTTTATTTAACTAATAAAATAATTTTTAAAATACATACTTTTATTTTATTAATTATATTATTTATCTCTATTTTCATTTTTACATATACTAATTTTCTTTTAAACGCACATTATGTTTTTACTCGTGATGCATATTTACAAAATATATATATATTAATTGTTTTACTGAAAAATTGAGAAGAAAATTAATATAACACATTATCAATATATATTTTTAAAATTTTTATGATATTTTTATAATAAATCTATTTTCATTATAATATTTAAAATTACTAAAATTGTACATAATTTTTTAAAGTATGAACAAATAATATTTACAATATAACTATATAACATATTAATTTATAAAATTTTTAAATAATAAAATATTTAATTAAATTGACATTAACACTAACAAAGTTTTAAAATTTCTGACAATATTAATAATTTTTTTATTATTGAGTTTTGTTGCTCATAATATTAGTAATAATTCCATTTTAAACTCTCTCTATGTATATGATAATAGCAAATGAAACTCTAGTTAGATGCTAAGCATAAAATTAAATATTTATAATTTAAATAAAATAAAATAAAATAAAAATTTTATTCTTATACTACAAAATTACTATGTATATTGATAATCTATTATTTTTTCTTTCCACTTATATATATTGAGATAATTTATATTCTCATTTTATTAAGAAAATTACTAATTTAATTTATATGAATAATTATATTTTAATTATATATATTATATTGCATTCTAAATATAATTTTATTTCACATATGTAAAAAATGTAATTTGAAAAGTTTTATATGAGTTAAAAATTTTATTACTTATTATTATAACTTAAATTAACAATTTGTGATATATTTATAAAAATTATTTTAAAATTTTTCACATATTTTTTTATTAGTATTATTTATTAAGCTAATTATTTTTTTATATTAATATATTGTCAATAAACTTTATTATGATCCGCATAAGTCAAAATATTGCTTATTTCGAGATGAATTTTTTAAAAAAATTGTAAATTTTTTATAACAAAATTTTAATTAAATAATTTAAGTACTTAAAGAATTCTTTAACCAATTTAAATTTAAATAGAAATTTATTTATTTAACTAATTTAAATTTAAATGGAAATTTATTTAGACGATTATATTTAAGATTTAAATAATAATAAATAACCAATCAAATAAAAAGATAAATTTTAATTACAAAATGTAAATGTGGACATTTATATAAGTTCAATTATTTCTCCTTCCTTCCCAGATATTATAGATTATTAAAAATGTAAAGTAGAAAGAAAATAATATTTTATAAAATAAAATATTATATATTTTATTTTATTTCAAATTATTGATTTGAGGTAAAATTTTTCACAAATAAAAAATATATACATAATTTACAATATTGAACATAAATATTTAATAACATAGTTTAATATATAATATTTTATATTATAAATGTTTATTATATATAATATATTTATTATTATATACGATAAATATAACATATATTTACTTTTAATATAAAATTTGAACTACATGTTTTATAATATAAAATTTTAGAAATATATTATAATTCATCATTTAATTTTTTAATTTAATTTAATTATTTTTATTATAATTATAATAAATTAAAAAAATTTAATTTTTATCATTTAAAATTTAAAATTTTAGATATAAATATGAATTAATCAAAATGTTTAGATTCTTTATCTAATTTTTTTTTAATTGAAAACGGAAATTTAAATCGTCATGAATTAACGTGAAGCGATTGATTAAAACTTTTGGTTAAGGACTAGTCGGCAATACTTCACAATTCAAATTAATTTTAGTTCCAATTGCTTTGGATTTAAATTAATGGTTATGTTTTAAAATAGTTTGAGTTGAATTTTGATTTTGGCTTAGTCACGGATCAAAGGTTTTAAAATTACAATAATATTAATATTTTATATATCAAAATATATAAATTTATAGAATTTAAATTTATAATAAATTATTTATTTAATTTCTACAGTAAAAAAATTTAAAAATGGAGATTTATTTTAATTAAAGAAAAATAAACTAGACCAATTATTGTTCGGAGCCAGTTGGTTGAATTGATCAATTTGGAGCCGGTTTTGATAATGATTTAAAGAAGGGAGGAGATTAAAAAAATTGTTGCAATTCTAGTTTAAGGACCACAGCCGTTTAGCCAATTCTGATTTTAAATTTGACCATATATAGACAAATACAAGCATACACAATCATGTTTCTTACTAAGTTCTAGTCAATTCATTCACGTAGGTACATAGAAATACTATTCACATGTTTCATGAACATAATATAAAATAACTTAATTACTTTTTTTATAAATAAAATCTTTATTTTCTTTTAATTAATCTAGAAAAACTTAATTATTTTATATTCTTCCATTTTATAATTTTTTATTCTTTTTACTTTTTCATATGAATTAAAGAATAATAATTATTTCAGTTGAAAAATAAATTCTTTTCATTAACTTTCTAATTATATACATATTTAATATAAAATAAGTACATTAATTTTTATTAAAACAATAAAATCATTATTAATAATATTAAATTAAAAAATATTTAAGTACCATTAAAATGCAGATATATAAGAAAGTATATTAAATATGAACTTATGGTTAATTTGAATTCTCATTTGAAAGACATCATGGTCAGTCTGACACATATTAAAAGGACAGTAGAAACATGAAATGCTGTTAAAAGAAAAAACAAACCGATAAATATACTATTTCCTTTATTTTATAATTTTTATTTTTTTATTTTTATTTACTTTAAAATATGGTTCACTTTTAATTTTTATATTATAATTAAAATAAAAAATAAGTATTATAATTTTATTTTTCAATACAATCTCCCATTAATTATATTTTTTCAAATAAAAATACAAAGCACAAGTTAATTAATATTTAATATAACTTTATATATATACATTTAACGTACTCCAATGATACTCAAATATAATTTGTCACTTATTAATAATTTTATTATTTTATAAAACTTAATTTATTCATTTTATATTAAATATGCATATAATTAAAAAATTGAAAAATTTATTTAGTACGAAAAAATAAAAAAAAAATAAAAATTATGAGATGAAATAGTATAAAATAGCTTTATTAAGTTTTTTCTAGATTAATTAAAAGTAAATAAAGGTTTTATTTATAAAAAAAAAAAGGTAATTAAGTTATTTTGTATTATGTCCATGAAACATGTGAACAATATCTGTTAATGAATTGACTAGAAATTAGTATGAAACATGCTCATTTATACTTGTATTTCTCTATAAATACTCACACAACACTAACATGAACCACTACACAAAGGAAGTCATTTGCTACTGAAAGAACTAGTAATGGCTCTCAAATCCTTCTGTCTATCTCCTGCTACTTTTTTCAATCCAACTCTTTTTAGCACAGTCTAGAAAACTCCAATTTGAAGGTCATCACCAAGAAAAAACTTCCAAATTCCTTCAAAGCCTAAAGGAAGTCCAAAAGGGCCAAAATGTTGTTGGCCTTAGTGAGGTCAAAAAACACCTCAGGAAATTTGGATATTATCCAAGTGGTGATATCAATAATCTAACTGATGATTTTGATGAGAGTTTAGAGTATGCACTTAAAACTTACCAAAAATTTTATCAACTTGAGGTTACTGGGAATCTTGATTCTACTACCATCAAGAAGATGATGATCCCACGATGTGGAGTCCCTGATATAACCAACCGCACATCCTTGTCAAAGCCAACCAATAGTAGCCACAAGTCGAAAATGTTCCACATGGTTTCCCACTATGCTTTTCCCCCTGATATGCTCAGATGGACATCTTCTAAGTATGAACTCACCTACACATTTCACTCTAAAGTTCAAAACCCAAATGAGCAAGACATGAGGTATGCTTCTTCTCGAGCTTTTCAGAAATGGGCGAATGTTTTCCAGTTCAAATTTGAGGAAGCACCTACAGGTTCTCGAGCAGATATTATAATCGGGTTTTATGGATTTGATCATGGAGAGAATGAAAATGATAATTCTTCTATACCTGGTAGAACTGTTTGGGCTTATGCATTTTATCCCTAAGATGGAAGATTGCATTGTAATGGAGAACAATATTGGAGTACTAATCCTAACATGAGGCAAATAGACTTGGAAACTGTGGCTGTTCATGAGATTGGTCATCTCCTCGGGCTTGCACACAGCAATGATCCAAATGCCGTTACGTATGCATATATTAATCAAGGGACTATAAAAAGAGAGCTTACCCAGGATGATATTGATGGCATATGATATTCTGAGATCCAGAGAAAATAGGGTTTATAAGAGCGAGTCTAAGCTTGGTCTGAAGGGTCACGTATTCCCCTTTATTCATTTTTCCTTTGTCCTCTAATGATGCATAACTACCACCTTGCTACAGTGCCACCTATCCTGTCACACAGACCCGTACATATGGATGTACCAGCATACTCATTCCTATCAGGTGGCCATTTAATTCTCCTTCGGCGCGCATGTTGATAGGGTCACGAGGTAGCTGGGCCTACTCTCCTACCTCCCGTCAAGCCACCTGAACTAGGCTCTCCTCCGATGGATCCAAGTCTAAGGTCAGTCCAGTCTGCTTTAGTCACGGGATGGATGGCGCACTGATGGGTCGGCCTGCTCGGAGGGGCCTAGTGGCTTTGGACCTATTTTCTTTTCCAGGGCTCGGTCTCAACCCGGGTGCCAGAAGCCCAATGGTCATCAAGTGCCCCTTTATCTCCTCAGTAATTATTCACTGAGGAGATAAATCCCTAGGTCCCCATTATGATCGTGCGGCTCGAGGAAGACTTCTGTCAAAAATGTCCTTTCTCTACCTTTACTCTTTTCAAATTCAAATCCTCCATTTCTCTCCAGACTCTTCTTCTCGCTTTGCTTCCTATACTCCGTCTTTCTCACCTTCTGCAAAATTTCTTTGAGGTACGTCTTCTGCTTCCTAATGGCTGTCCCTAGAATCTCTAATGTCATAAATGTGAGATCCACCATCACCTTTGCTGTAATACCCGGCTAGATTCCGGCATCGGAATCTCTACCTTCCGGCGGAATCTCCATTGGAATCTGGAATTTTGGAGATGCCAGAGGCTTCTAGAGGGCTAAAATGTGTTTTCTAAAAGGTTTTTACTGATTTCATGGTTTTAAATGAAAAAGAATTGAGTTTTGAAAAGAAAAGACCAAGGAGGCGTTTGCCAGGTTCGGCCGCCGAAAGTGAAGTTCGGCCGCCGAACATGGAAAGGCTTCGGGAGCGCCTTTGGCCTCCGAAAGTCTTGTTTGAACGAGCCAAGGTTCGGCCGCCGAAAGTCAAGTTCGGCCGCCAAACATGCATGAGTTTAGGGGGCACGTTAGGCTGCCGAAGGTCTCTGACCAGGCCACCTATAAAGAGCCCTCAGATCGGAAATGGGCGAGTTTTCTCCCCATTCTCGAGCTCAGGTGAGTTTTTGTCCTCCCTTGGCCGTTTTCATGTTTTTCTTCATCTCCTTCATGTTTTCATGAGTTCCATGGTTGTTTTGAAGAGTTTTCAAGCTTGGATCGTAGTTTTGGGAGCTTGGAGCTTTTGGAGCTTGGATTCTCCACACCTCCGAGTTTGAGATCACGCAACCCTCGATCTTCAAGAGGTAAGTGTAGATCTTTGCTTTCCTAGTGTCTTTTGAAGTTTTATGAAGGTTTTAATGGTAGAGTATGGGTAGATATGTATGTTAGGATTTATGTGGGTTTTATGCCCAATGTATGTTATGTGATGCTCATGTATGTTTATATGATGTTATGTTGAATGTTTAGGCTAGGTTATGCAGGAGGGAGAGTGTATGCATGAGTGGGAAAGAGCAAGTGAGATATTGGGTTGTTTTGATGGTTTTGGCCTATGTGGGTCATAAGCTATCTATGTATGTTTTGATGTTGTTTTTGGAGTTTAATCAAGCTATTAAGCTCCTTTGCGCGTGGTTAGGGGTTTATGCATGTTTTGGTTAGGTTGGGTGCTTGTTTTGGGGTGTTTGAAAGGTTTGGGAGGCTTGAATGCATGAGAAGCTGAGTTCTGCCCTTCTGGGAAGAACTCAGGTTCGGCCGCCGAAAGTGGCTTCGGCCGCCGAACCTGTCTTTGGATGCATGGTTTGGCCGCCTAACCTTGCCCCCGAAAGTTGAGTTTTGCTTGAAAGCAGGACTTTCGTCTCTGGAGTGGGACTTTCGGCCGCCGATGGTGCCGCCGAAAGTGCCCGAGTTTCGTCTCTGGAGGAAGGGTTCGGCCGCCGAAGGTGCCGCCGAAAGTGCCCTGTCCAGCCTTTTCAAGGTTGTTTTCTATGCATGTTCATGTGATGTTCTAGGGGGTTTTTGGGCAGTTGCTTATGAGTTGTTAGAGTGTGTTTGGCACCTCATTCGAGTCCACCTGTGTAGGATCGGACCCGAGGGATCGAGGAGGCCATCAGTTTTAGCAGTTGCAGAGTCAGTCCAGCGTCTGCCAGAGGTGAGTAGAACTAACTATGCATGTTTTAAATTAATGTTTAAAGGTAATGATTGTATGAGCATAATACACGCATCATGAATGCCATGTGATACTAGGTTGCTTTACATTAGAGACACGAATATGTTGCATTGCATTATTTATTGTCAGTAGGGATTGGACCAAGGTGACATCAATAGCCCACGATCTGTCATGGCAGTGAAAGTCCTGTGTGAGTTCCTTCGGGAATCGGGCGCCGACAGAGGGAGTTTTGAGGTCATGTCTAATCCGAGATGTGAAATGTTTGTGCTGTGACACATATCATGAAAGCATGAAATGAATGAATAAACTGTTTTATGATTTCTACTCACTGGGCTCTAGTAGCTCATCCCATTTTCCCTTAACCCCAGTTTTGCAGGGTCAGAGCTAAGTTAAGCCAGAGTAAGTCAGAGTAAGCTTTGGGGAAAGAAGAGTGAAGCCTAGTTTACTGTGTTTTGATGTAATAGTATAGCTTAGTGTATGTATAGGATGAAGCATGTATATGGTAAGTAGCTGGATATAGAGAGATGTATGTCTGTATGCTTGTATACTTGAGTAGTATAGTAGTGGACATGATGTATATAAAGGATATGATACGATAATGTATGGAAAGTTAGAGGATTAGAAGTATAGTATGTCATGTGCTGTTTAGAGTTGTGCTTGACCCTAGAGTTGGTTGATCCCTTGGCTTACATGATCTTAAGAAAATGTTTTGATGTTAAAAAGGTTAAAGGTTTTAATGATGTGAAATGTTTTAATGTTATGAGATTTGAATGGCCCGTGAGGGAAGAAAGGGTTTCAATCCCTTGACCCAAAAGCGGACATGGTTTTGATAGCATGCTTGATGACCCATCTGGTATGAGGTTCTATGTTTTCATGCATAGGTCAAGCTGAGGTAAGGAAAGCAAGTTTAAAGGTTTTTCTGAGACACAAGCTTAATTTTCAAGAAAAGTTTGATCATGTATAGGATTATACCAGAGGTTTGGCATGTCTAGTGGCTTGCTACGGGTCCCGGCGGCCTTAAGCCGATCTGGATCCTAGCGCCAGTGGCGGTTCGGAGATGCGGACTGTTACATTTGCCTCCCTCACCAATTTCTTTTCTCGCGATTACCTAGATACCTCTATCTATAGCATTAGGGCTTTCTATCGCAACGAGAGGATCGTTCTTCTCGTTCCTTCGCCATCGGGTTTGGTGGACCCCAGCGGGATCACAGCTTGATCTTCTATGTCAAGCAACGCGATTTTAGTTTGACCTTTCATTTTTCTCCCTTCTTCATTGAGGTTTTTCATTACTTCGGAGTAACTCCTCGCATGCTTTCACCAAATTCCATCCTTTTCATGTGCTCTTTTGAGTCGATTAGCTTGTGCTGGGGTTTTGCCCCTTCTGCTGTTTTATTTTCTACTTTTTTTCATCTAGTTTGGGCTAGCCAGGAGTTCTATTACTTTGCTCCCCGAGAAGGATTGTCCATCTTCTCGAGGTATAAAGACTTGATTAAGGGTTGGGTTGAAGCCTTCGTGGTGGTAGAGTTGAAGGAAGGCTCTAGGATAACTTGAGATGTTGATCTCCCTTGGAGGGAGGTCCTCCCGAGTTGTAACGATCTTTCTCGGTTGCCCCTGGTGGACCAAATCTACCTTCTCCGACTGACCTCTATCTCAAGGAAGTATAATGTCGAGAAGTGCATGTTCGTGTCCAGTCTTTGGGGCTGCCAGGAAGCTGGTACTAGTTTATTGATGCCTTGCCTTTTTCCTTTTGTCTTTTGTCTTTTCCTTGTATTTGTTTTTAACTTTAGTTGTTTTTTTATTTTTCAGCTTCTTCTGTACCAATGGAAAAGATCAAGCCTCCCAAGAACTTCACTATGTCCTGGAAGAATATGAAGGCCACCCTAGAGGCCTTCCGGGCTGGCAGATCAGTGGCAGATGTGACCCGGGAGGTTTTTCACGCCATTTCCCTCCCGTGGCAGGCCGGACTGCTGCCCTTGCTTCTTCCCGGGCATTGGTGCATGTATCCAAGTATTCTCGCTCTGCAGCCTCTAGGGCCTCTACTCAAGGCAGAACTCTGAGCTCCTTTAAGTCTCCTATGGCTCCGAGGCCTAAATCGACTTCCACTCCAGCTTTCCGGGAGCCCATCACCATCGACGAGTCCACAGAGGGTGGCTCCAAGTGTAATACCCGGCTAGACTCCGATATCGGAATTCCTACCGTCCGGTGGAATCTCGGATGTCGGAACCCTCTAGAAGGGTAAAATCATGTTTTCATAAAATGTTTTAATGTATTTTATGGTTTTAAGTAAGAAAGAAATTGAGTTTTGAATGAAAAAGACCATGGAGGCATTTCCAGGTTCGGCCGCCGAACGTGGGATAGTTTAGGGGGGCACTTTACGCTTCCAAATGTGGCTCATGTTCGGCCGCCGAACCTCATGTTCGGCCGCCGAACCTCATGTTCGGCCGCCGAACATGCATGCGTTTTGGAGTCGCCTTCGGCTTCCGAAGGTGGCCTGGCTAGCCACCTATAAAAGGACCCATGGCCGAAAATGGGCGAGCTTTCTCCCCTATTTTCGGCCAACGGTGAGTCCATGCCCTCCCATGGTTGGTTTTGGTGATTTTCCTCAAATCTTTCAAGTTTTAACGAATTCTAACTTGGTTTTGAAGAGTTTTGGAGCTAAGATCAAGTTTTGGAGTTTGGAGACCCAAGGAGCGAGATTTCTCCCATCTCCAAGTCTATATCGCCTTCCCTCTCGATCTTCAAGAGGTAAGAGTAGATCCTTGGCTCATTTTATGTTTTAAACAAGTTTTATGAAGTTTTTGGGGTAGAAATGCATGTTTAAGTTAGTTGTTTTGTTGTTAGGGTAAATGTTGAGTGTATGAGTAATGTATGTTGTTTGAGTTGCTTTATATGTTTGTGTTGGGATTTAGGATAGTTTGAGACCCCTAAATGCTTATTTGCTTGTGTATGCATGTTGTAGAATAGCTAAATGCATGTTTGAATGGTTTGAGAGGCAAAATGTGCATAAGGAGGCTGAGTTCTGCCCTTTGGAAGAACTCAGGTTCGGCGGCCGCCGAACCTGCCTGTGGAGGCAAGCTTTTGGCTGCCGAACCCTGCCCCCGAAAGTGGACTTTCGGCTCTGGAGGGGAGATTCGGCCGCTGAAGGTGCCGCCGAATATGCATGAGTTTCATCTCTGGAAGGGACTTTCGGCTGCCGAAGGTGCCGCCGAAAGTGGCTGAGTTTCGGCTCTGGAGGGACTTTCGGCCGAACCTACCGCCGAAAGTGCCCTGTTCAGCCTTCCTTTGCATGATTTCAGTGATTGTTTTAAGGTGTTTTAGGGGGTTTTTGGGGAGTAGTTTAGAGTCATCTGAGTCCACCTGTGTAGGTTCGGACCCGAGGAACCGAGGACCCCAGCAGTGAGATAGCTGCTTCAGTGTCTTGTCAGAGCTAGCCTGAGGTGAGTAGAATGACTCTTTATGTTTCAAGTAAATAATGAAAGTTTTAGCATGATTCACGCATCATGAATGCCATGAGATATATTAGGTTGTTTGCATTAGATTCATGAATATGTTGCATTGCATATTATGTTGTTGATGTGGATGAATGTTGAATGATCCTTTAGCCCTCACTATGATATGATATGATATGATGATGACATGGTACGGAAGTCCAGGAAGACCCATTCTACGTCCCTGGCATTATGTAAGAGAAAGTCCAGGAAGACCCATTCTACGTCCCTGGTACATTGGAATGTTATGATATGTTATGTAAGAGAAAGACCAGGACCCATTCTACGTTCTGGCACTATTGGGTATGTAGAGGGCTATTGGTGACAAGTTCATCCTTAAGGTGATTTGTTTGAGATGTGATGCATTTCATGAAAGCATGAATTTTAAATATAATGTTTTATTATTCTGCTCACTGGGCTCTAGTAGCTCACCCCATTCCCTTAATCCACCAGGTTGCAGGTACGGGATAGAATAAGGAGGTCAGCAAGAATAAGAAGTCATGTTTTATGTAATAGCTAGATGTGGACATGAAAATGATGTAATGTAAAGTATAGTACAGTAATGTAATGTAATGATGTTTATTGAGGTTTAGAGTTGTGCTTGACCCTAGTATGTTGGTTAATCCCTTTTGCACATGATCTGTAAAACGTTTTATTGATGTTTATGTAAACCAAGCTTAATGTATGAGATGTTGCCCCATTGGAGCATTTGATGAGGGCTCCAGTGTGGGGTTTTATGATTATGAGTTGTGCATGCACAGGTTAAGCTTGGAAAATGAAAGAAAAAGTTTAAAGTTTAATGTATATGTTTGATCATGTATGGGATTTAACAGGTATTCAGAATGTATGTTAGGCTTGCTACGGGTCCCGGCGGCCTTATGCCGATCTGGATCCTAGCGCCGGTAACGGTCCGGTTTCCGGGTCGTTACACCAAGGGGAATCGAGGTTGCTCCTTCTGCAACTCGATCTCAATAGGCTGCCACCGTTGGTGCTATTGTAATCAGTGGTGCCACTGGCAAGCGAGCCCAATCTTCCGAGGTCCCTCCCGAGGGCCAGGCCACCAAGAGGACACGTGTGGCTGGGCCTTCTGAGCTTATTCACCTCCTCCTGCCAACAAGGGAAAACAAGCCGTAGGGCAGTTGTCTTCAGCCCCTGACAACGAGCTCCTCAACGCTGCTGAGGTGACTTCTAGGTTCGCAGCGGCCTGTGTGGCTGAGATGTTGCGCGAGAAGATATTGGAGGGGTATCTAATGTCTCTGAACCGTTCTTCCTCACTCTCACTCGCCATCTGGCTTGCTCCAACAAGCAACAGGCGGCCTTTCGCTAGCGTTTCCGGGAGGACCTAAGGGACAGTCTTTGAAAAATGCTCCTCATGGTGAGTTATTTCACTATCCTTAAGTTTGCTTTATTTTCATTGTATTCTTATTCTATTTGTCGCCCCTTTTTTGTCAGGCGCTAGGCATTTATATGGAGATTGACGCTCAGGATCAATCCCTCCAGAGCTCGATGGACCAACTTGTTGATGAAGCCTGTCGTGAGGAGAACATTGTAGCGACTGGTGAAGCTCGTGGGCAGATAATCGACCTCAAAAATCAAATCGAAGACCTCACCAAGCGCTTGGGGGAGATGCACGAAGAGGTCGACAGCGCTTTCGAGCGGGCCTCTGCGGTAGAGTCTCTACAGGACGAGGCTTTGGCACAGTTGTCTTCTTTAGAGGAGTCCTGCCGTCAGCAGGATGAGGCTCGAGCTCAACGCAATGAGGTCCAGGCTCAATGCGACAAAGCCAGGTCTCAGCGCGATGAGGCTTTGGTCCATGCTGTTGTCCTTCAGTAGGAGCTCAACAAGCATGTCGAGGATCTGAAAGGCATGGCCTTGGTAGTGAAGGAGTCTCGGCTTCAGCAACAGTAACTCCGCTAAGAGGTCACTGCTCTGGAGAAGAGGTGTTCTGCCCTGCTGAGGGATGCCAGGTCTATGAAAGATAGCGTCCAGCTGGCTTGTGAGGAGCGTCTCTAGGAATACAAGGACTCTGTTGAACTGAAGGCCAAGATTTAGCAAGCCTGTAAAGCATGCCTTGAAGAGTATAAGGCCTCGGTTGAGATGAAAGAGAAACTACATAACAAGGCCTTCCGTATGTTTGCTTCCAGGTATAATCAATGCCTGAAGGTAGCCAGAGATGCCCCCTCGACTCCGTTAGCAGCCCTTCAAGCTCCCGAAGTTGACTCCGACGGTGAGGAGGTGCGCTACGGAGAGGACAATAATCATTTACCTAGGAGAGCTACTTCCTCGGCAGCTAGACCTCAGGGGGAGGATACTATAGATAAGCCCCTGAACGAACTTGTTAGTTCAGGCTCCCCTTCCCCTGCTGTATCTGTAACCAACTCAAATCAATAAATAAATAAAGATATTTTCCGTGTATTTGCCTTTGTGTTTATTTATTGTATTTTATTTTTTGCTTTTGACTTAGAATTTTGATGTATGATGACCAGTGAATGCTTAATAATAATATGGGTATTCCATTTTGGTGTATGCTCGTTTATACTTAGATTATTTTCTGATGTGTTGCTTTCTTTGTTCTGCTGAGCTACTCAATCCTTTGGGACTTAATTTAATATGTGTTAATAATTCAACTATCTTCGATTTCTAGCCTATGAGCTCTGTTTAATTTAATACGAAGCGCCTTAAGTTGTATGCTTGCTTATTTACCGAACTAAGCTATCCTTTGATTAGTTGATAAATCTCGACTTGCCTTACTTATTTAACAAACTAAAACATCTGCGTAATTTTATCAAATGGGTAATTCCTAGCTGTGAACTCAGAATTTTTGTTATGTATTCAACTTGTAAGTCTTTTTCCATTCCTACGAGGGTACTTAAGTTATTTTCCTGCAACCTTTTCAGTGCCACAAGCTCGGATATATTGGACTTAGGATTTTTTCATGAGTTTCTCGCTAGCGAGCTCGTCTATGTTGCCAGCTCGGTCATTTTATACTTAGCCAACTTTTATCATAAATGCTTACGAGCTCGGATACTATTTATCATTTTTGGCCTATTTCATCCTATGATTTAAAGGCTGCAAGCTCATCCGATTTGAGAGATTGTTTACTTTTTTACTTTTTTGTTCTGAGATCATTTTTGCGCTTGTTAGGCTTGTAAGCTCATCCGAACTGCGAGTTCAGCTAATTTTTTGTGTTTCGGTTATTTTTTTGCGTTCATAGCCTGTGGGCCCATCCAAATGGCGAGCTCGACTTTTTATTATTGTTTCTCATACTTAGCTTATCTTGTCAGGCGTTTATAGGTTGCGAGTTCGTCTAAACTGTGAGCTCGGAACGTAGCATGTGCACCTGTCTATGCTGTGAGCTTGGGAGTTTGGAATTTTTGTTTCTTGCACTTGGGTGTCCTGAGCTCTTTTGTGAGGTTGGACTCAATTTTCAACTTACTTGCTGAGCCTTATATGGGCCATGTTTTGGTCTACCTGCCTGCCTGTTTAGCTTTTAGTTTTTCATTTGAGGGGGGCTCAAGGCCTTTAATTCTTCATTTGTTGATCTTCAACCCGGCTAGGGCATCAGAATTTCAACCTTCCGACGGAATCCCCGTTGGAATCTGGAATCTCGGATGTCGGAACCTCTTAGAATGGTAAAATATGTTTTTCACAAAATGAATTTTATGATTTTACTGTTGGTTTTTGTGTGGAAGAAATTTTTTAAAAGAAAGAAAAATATTTTGGAAGGAAATTCAGGTTTGGCCACCGAACATGGTGCTGCCGTGGGAGCTCTCCTTTCGGCCCCGAAGGTGGTCTGGCCAGCCATCTATAAAAGGCCTCCAGTCTGAAAATAGAAGAGTTTCTCTCTCCATTTTCCAGCAAAGGTGAGTTCTTGCCCTCCCATAGTTGATTTTATTATTTTTCCTTCAAATCCCTTAAAGAAATTCATGTTTTTGTCTTGTTTTAGAAGATTTGAGCTTGAATCCAAGATTTTAAAGTTTGGAGACCGTTTCTCCTCAACTCTAAGCTTGGGTCGCATCTACCTTAGATCTTCAAGAGGGAAGTGTAGATCCTTGCCTTTTCCTATGTTTTAAGTAAGTTTTAAAAAGGGTTAAGGGTTAAAAATGCATGAATTGGTTAGATCTAAAGTGTTAGGGTTTGTATTAGTTTTGATGATAAATGCTTGCTCTTGTGATGTTTTATAGTTGTTTGTTGGGGTTTAGACTAGTTTTTATGCCCCTTATGCTTAATGAGTGTGTATGCATGTTTTGAGGAGTTGAGTGTGAGGTTTTGGAGAGTTTTGGTGACTGAGTGCATAAGGCAAAATTGAGTTCTGCCATTCTGGAGAACCCAGGTTCAGCCGCCGAACCTGCCTATGGAGGCAGCCTTTGGCCGCCTAACCTGCCCCTGAAAGTGTCTGACTTTCGGATTTGTGGGGATCTTCGGCCGCCGAACTTGCCGCCAAAAGTCCCTTGCCCAGCCTTCCTTTGCTTGTTTCATATGCATGTTTTGTTATGTTTTAGGGGATTTTTGGGGAGTGTTTAGAGTCTTGTAATAGCTATGTTTGATCCCTCATTGGAGTCCATCTGTGTAGGATCGGACCTAGGAGACTGTAGAGGCCAGTAGTGAGTCAGCTGCTACAGTGTTTAGGCAAGCGTCAGCCAAAGGTGAGTAGAACTGAACTAATCTCTTGTTTTAAAGTAATCAAACTTTTGAGCATGTTCATGCATCACGAATGCCATGTTATGTAATAGGTTGTTTGCATTAGAATTCACGAATATGATGCATTGCATAATTTACTGTTATTGTGGATGAATATTGGATGACCCACTAGCCCTCAAGCAAGTTATGTTATGACGGATACGGAAGTCCAGGTGAGGCCTATTCTACGCCCTTGGCATTATGTAAGGGAAAGTCCAGGCGAGGCCCATTCTACGCCCCTGGCATATTGGATATGTTATGTTTAAGCGAAAGTTCTGAGGAGCTCCGTCGAGGGCCGGGCACATTGGATTATGTAGAGGGTTACTGGTAATAAGTCCATCTTGATGTGAATTGTTTGTGTTGTGACGCATTTCATACGAGCATATGTTTATTAAACTGTTTTTATGTTTTGCTCACTAGGCTCTTGTAGTTTATCCCTTTCTCTTAACCCCAGGTTTGCAGGGTTGAAGATAGCTCGGGAAGCCAGCATAGTAGCTGGTATAGTTTAATGTAATAGAATAGTTGTGGACATGTAAAAATTTAATGGATTAGTATTGTGCTTAGCCCTAATTTTCTTTACCTTGTAATCCCTGTTAATATGATTTTCATGTAAAAGTTTTAATTATGATTTATGTTTGAACCAAGCTTGAGGCATGTGATGTTAACCATACTAGAGCATTTGATGAGGGCTCTAGTATGGGTTTTATGTTTTCAGTATGATACATGCACAGGTTGAGCTCGGTTTCATGAAATGTTTAAGTTGTTTTGTAAATGTATGATCATGTATGGGATTTTATCAGATACACAGGATGTATAGTAGGTTTGCTACGGGTTCTGGCGACCTTAAGTCGATCTTAATCCTAGTGCCGGTAGCGGTCCGATTTCCGGGTCGTTATAGGTTTTGTGGCACCGGCTGTCCTTTTCCGAGACCAGTCGCCTACCTCACTGAGAGCTTCTTCCTTTCAACTGGTTTTGTGGTGCTAGTGGTCATTTTCCGAGACCAGTCACCCACCTCATTGAGGGCTTCTTCCTCTGAGCCGATTTTATAGTGCTGGCAGTCATTTTCCGAGACTAGTCACCCACCTCACTGAGGGCTTCTTCCTCTCAACCGGTTTTATGGTGCTGGCAGTCAATTTCTGAGACCAGTCACTCACCTCATAGAGGGCTTCTTCCTCTCAGCCGGTTTTGTAGTGCTGGCGGTCATTTTCCTAGACTAGTCACCCACCTCACTGAGGGCTTCTTCCTCTTAGCCGGTTTTGTACTGCTGGCGGTCATTTTTCGAAACCAGTCATCCACCTCACTGAGGGCTTCTACCTGTTTTGGGACATTGCACATTCTTTAAGGAAAATACCTCTTTAGGTGCTGGATATTCCATGCGTGTGGCTCCGGATTTCCTTACAGATCTTCAATCCGATATACCCCAGGCTTGCAACTTTAATTATCCTGAAGGGACCCTCCTAGGTTGGTGCCAATTTTTCCACTACTGCTCTCTTTCCTGTTGCTTCTAGTCTTCTTAGGGCTAGGTCTCCAGCTTTCAAGCTTCTTTCTCTGACTTTTTGATTATAGTACCGGGCTACCCTTTGTGCCAATTAATGTTTTGAAATCCAGAGAAAATAGGGTTTACAAGAGAGAGTCTAAGCTTGGTATGAGGAGTCACATATTCCCCCTTTATTTCTTTTTTCTTTGTCCTCTAGTGACGCATAATCGCCACTCTACTACAGTGCCACCTGTCCTTGTCATATAGACCCGTACGTACGGACGTACTAGCATACCCATTCTTGTCAGGCGGCCATTTAATTTCCCTTCAGCTTGCATGCTGATAGCGCTGCGGGGTAGCTGGGCCTACTCTCCTACCTCTCGTCACGTCACCCGAGCTAGGCTTTCCTCTGATAGATCCAAGCCTAGGGTCAATCCGGTCTACTTTAGTCATGCACTGGATGGCACACTGATGGATCGGCCTGCTCAGAGGGGTCTACTGGGCTTTAGGTCTGTTTTCGTCTCCAAGATTTTGCCTCAGCCTAAGTGCCAGAAGCTCAACGGTCATCAGCATACATAATCTCTATAAATATTAATCAACTAAAAACTATGTTTTTGCATGGAATAACTAAAGTCTGAATCATTATGTGGTCTCTTATCTAGTTAATAAAAAGGATCTCAATTTATATGTAATAGAGATTATTGTTCTTCGTAGTTCAAAAGAAAAAGAGAGATTATTGTCTTCTCATTTTACAATGTCTACTATTAATTCCACGCTTAATAAAATAGCCTACTTATCTATTTAGTATATTTGGCCTTCATTGTGGTTTTCAATATTAACTTTTAGCTTTTTTATTTTTTATTTTTCTAATTGATTTAACTTGATTTATAATGTAACTAAATGTATTAGTTTGTCTCTATTTTTTTACTAAATATAAATAAATATTACTATTTTTTTTTTTTGAAATAGGGGGTTGGGGGAGTCGAACCTTAGACCTTTCAAGGCTACAGGATGCACTTTCCACTAGGCTAAGCCTTGGAGTGCAAATATTACTATTTTTAACTTTACATTATTGGAATAACACTAAAATATGATATTATTTATGTGGCTTAAATAATGAATATATTTTTTTATAAGTCCAATTGTGATTAGACTTGAAAGTTCAGCGTTGCGATCCAACTTGAAAAGTTGTGCACTGCTAATTCAAATTGGAGAAAAAAAAAATCCATATTGGAAGTAGAGAGTGAGAGCTAATAACTTTATTTTTTCCAGTCTTATATTAAAAGAGATTTTAAGAAATATATTAAAATTAGAGTTTGAGATGTCTGACAGATTGTATCACACTTTTTCATTATAATGATTTCTCCTTTATAGACCTTACAGTTAAATTATGTTGAATTTCCTATATCTATTCTTTTTTTTCTCTTAATATCAAGATTGTCAAGTTAATATATATCTAATATCATGCTTTTATTTCATCATATGAGTTTCAAACTACTTAGGAAATAATATTTTATCAAATTGATGCATATTTCTTCCACTTAATGACTTGTCTGATGATTCACCTTTTGAATTCTGAAAAATTAAAACTTCTCTTTGAATTTTTTTTTTCTTCTACTAATTATTTATTTTGTAAAATTTAGGCCACTCTTTCAAAATCTAGACAAATTCCCATGAAAAGAGTTGTATTATAATGATAGAAATAAATTAATTAAGAGCTTTTGAACGATATTGATGCATAAATTTAAAACATCACATGTACATCTAACATGAAAAAGATGTAACTAAATTTGATGGTTTTTTTTTTAATCTCAATAAATAATGTAGTAATGCAGTTGCATTATCAAATTCTCATTTTAATCAAAAGAACAAAATGCACTAATTCTTTTTTATATAATTCAAATCTTTAAAATATATTATTTCACTTGAATTTCCTTAATTAATTTATCATCATTTACCATTAAATTTCTAAAATTTTATTATTATTCTTTATTCTTATTGAATTTGGCATAAAAGGGCTTCATCCTATTTTTTAGTTTTGAATCTCTTAAGTTTTTTTAAATTTTATTCGTTCGTTGAAAAATTTATAAGTCAAAACTCTAGTTTATACTATTGAGTATAGTATCAAAAGGATTGAAATTTATAATATTATATTAATAGTACAACGGCTCACAGCGAGACTATAATTATTATTTTTAATAATATTGAAATAGTTTCTTATAATTAAAATAGTCAAATTTCATATAATGGGTATCTGGCAAGATCTTTAACAAGGAAGAAAGTAATAAATGTGAGTCTTACTACAATTTTTGTTTGAACTAGTATAAGAAGCCAAGTTATATGGCTCTTCCTAGTAGACCAAAAAACTATAAAAATCTAAAAATATATGGATAAATTATATAAATTTAAAAATTTTATGTTCGCTGATTTCAACTTTTAAATATTTAAATTAAATTATAAAATAGTAAAATGTTTTAATTTTTTTTCACATAAAATATGTGTTATAAGAATCAAATAAAAATAATAAAATAAGTCATGCAAGCTTATCATGTTAATTAGGAAGATATCCCATTCAAACTTTAAAATTAGATACAATAGAACTTATAAATATATATAGACAATTATATCAATTTTATATATTTTAGATTAAATCACAAAACTTTAAGTTAATTAGGTTGATATACTTTATTAATTAATGGTCAATAATTACAATTCTATTAATTACATATTTTTTTTAGAACAGACATAAATTTGAAGAACCAGTTTAACAATAATGAAATTAAATATTTATTTCAGAATTTATATAAGATTAATTAAAATATAAAATAAATACATAAATATATGTAAATATTTAATTTACTAATTATCAAACTATATTCATATAATCTTGAATTTTCTATATTTTTATCCCACAAATTTCTTGTATAGAAAGAACTCATGAATAATGAAGAATGAAGACCATTAGAAATATGATTCACATCTTCACAAAAAAACAAAAAAGGAATTATGATTCACAAGTACAAGAAATCCACGTATTGACTTGTTTATATATTTCTAATATTATTAACAAATAATATCTAAAAAAATAAAATTGAAGTTAATATAAATTATTTGATTTCGTATATAAAAATGAATTTAATTATTTATATTAAAATTTAAATAAACTAAACCGTGTATCATGAAGGAAAGTGTTAGTTTCCATTGATTAAATGGTGAATGGCTGTGCTTCACCATTCACTATTGCTTGGTCTATGTGATTTTATTTTTCCAACTCAGTCATATGTTTTGAAAAAAAAAAAAAATCAGTTACATGTGAAATTGTAAAAATCTATTCTTTGAAACTGTGAAAATAGAAAAAAATAAAAAATATATATCATTGCACTCATATAACTCACTCTTCTAATCATTTGGTTATTTGGTTATTATTTCAGTGGTTCACGTACTTAGCAACCACTTAAGTGATTTTGTGTGGAGAGATCGATGTTTGGGAGAACATCACCCCTTTTAGGCCGTTTAAAAATTCACCTCATACCTTAAATTAGGTAATAATAAGTGGAGCTAGTATCTACCTAAGCTGAAAAATCTAAAACAAGTGACTCAATAACCATTTGTTTCACTTTTATTTCATCGGTTTTAGTCCATTTTATCATTATGTTCTTGATGTTTATTTACATCTTTTCTGCTTAATTTTGTGGTTTTAATTATGTTTTGCAGATATTAGTTGTAAAGAGACAATTTGGAGAAAATGCTCTTAAAACTGCCAAAAAGTGCCAAATATGGAAAGTGCCAAAAAAAGGAAAGTTTCCAAATAAGGAAAGTTTCCAGAAAAGGAAAGTTTCTAAATGAGGAAAGTGCAGAAGCAAAAGCAAACAAGAAAAGCTTAGTCAGAAGATTATTTGAAATTCAAATCGCAGATCTTTATTTCCTTGTTCAAAGATGTGCACACACTGCAGCAGTCATATCTTCCTATTTAGGCAGCAAGATCTCAAAGAGATGCTCTTCCTCTTCTGCGTTCAACATTCAAATTTCAAAAGAGGCTCCACCTAAAAAGGAATGTATGGACAACATATCTTCCCCTTTGAAGATCAAAATTCGTGCATCCTTCCTATTCAGAAACAATCTGCGCGCTTTCCTCTTCTGAGAGCCATCTGTGCGCCACCTTCCTTTTCTGCAACAACTTGGGCAGCAAGTTGCACATGGGCAGCACCTTGGGCAGCCTCTACACTAATTAGGAAGCAAGGTCAGCATCTAAACTTATTTAGGAAGCATAATCTGCGCCTCCTTCCCTTTCTGAGACCAAACCGCGCGCACCAACTTCCTTCCGCAGTGCATTTTCGCGCAGCCTTCCTTCTGAAGCCGAAAAGCGCGATTCTTTCCTTTTCAGACACATCTTGGGCAGAAAATACCTCTTGGGCAGTAAGTATGACCTAGGGCAACACTTTTCAACTATAAAAAGCCACATAGGAAGCCTCTACAGGGTCTTTTAAGCTCCCCTTGGGAGACACCTACGAAATTCACATCTCTTCTTCTACCTTTTTCTTTTCTTTTATTTTTGGTTTTATTTCAGCCATGAGAGGCTGAAATCTTTTATTCTAGTTGAGGATTGGTTGAAACTAAGGTTGTTTAATTGGTTGTGAGATCTGAACATAAATTATTGTCTTTGGTTTTGTTCAATATTTATGCAATTGATGCTTTAATTACATGATTACTTTGTTGTTTTGATCAAATTGGCCACTTGATTTTAATTGCAAAGTTAATTGATTGTTAGTTGGGATTATTTTTAGTCCGTAATTGCTGGAAATATTCTGACCTTAGAACACTTGGGATAAAACCCAAGAAAATTGCATGATTTAGCGTTATCTCCATACGTTTGGGTAGCTAGGATTGGATCTCTCTATTTCTTTATGCAATTGATAATTGTTTTGATGCCTATGACCCAAGGACGTTCCTTGGCAATTTGTTAATTAGTAATTAATTAGAGGATGTTCCCTAATTAATTTAATCATAAGGAGAGACATGGTGGTGAGAAGCGTCTTCCACCCCCATAACTAATCTATTGAACCAATCAAGATAATTTAAGTTTCAATGATCAACCCAAACAACCAAAGTGGATCCATATCTTCAACTAGGCTTTTCTCATCTTGATTTACTCTTTTATTTTAATTATTTGCTTTCTATTATTACTCTCATTATTAGTTACTGCAATCAATCTCAAACCCCCCCATTTTACTTTTATTGCAATTTATTTTTATTCTGTTTTCAGTTTATCTCATTTGATCCCACTTTCAGTCTTTTATCTCATCTTTAATTTATTATTGTTTCAGTTTATTTTATTGGTCTTGTTAAGAAAAATAAATAGGTAATCAATTCTCTGTGGATTCGATCCTTTCACCACTATCTGCAGTTGTAAAATTGTTGATAACCAGAAAGGTTATTTTTGACCGGCTTCGACAACCGAGAGTCAAAAATTGGCGCCGTTGCCGGGGAATTGATTTTACTTGTTTAATTTTCTTTTATGACCAGATCTGAACACAGGGACACACTGCCCTTTGATCCAGAAATTGAACGTACTCTCAGAAGACTTAGAAAACAAGCCACAGAAGCTTCATCTGAAGCAACAGAATTTTGCCAACAAGCCGCACCAATGGCTGAACCTAATCCACAACTTGTTGCCAATAATGGACATGCTGTCCATGACCAAATAATTCAAGAAAATCCAGCAATTAGGCCCCAAGAACAAAGAGAAAGAACCATGAGAGAATTGGCAACTCCTGTAGGTGACTATGCACCACTTTGCATCGCCTATCCGCCTCTGACAGTTCCCTTTGAACTGAAATCAGGTTTGATTCACCATCTCCCTAAATTTAGAGGTTTGCAAAATGAAAATCCACACAAGCACTTGAAAGAATTCAACATTGTCTGTTCATCTATGACACCTCATGATGTTTCTGAAGATCATGTTAAGTTAAGAGCTTTCCCTTTTTCATTAGATGATTATGCTAAGGATTGGTTATTTTATTTGCCACCTAGATCTATAACTTCATGGACTGATATGGTCCAAACCTTTTTGGACAAATACTTTCCCCCATCTAAATCAATTGGCATAATAAGAGAAATCACTAGTATAAAACAAAAACCAACTGAAGACTTATATGATTATTGGGAAAGGTTTGAAAGATTGTGTACAGGTTGTCCACAACATGACATGTCAGATAGGGCACTCATACAATTCTTCTATGGAGGATTAATTCCTTCAGAAAGGAAACTCATTAACGTAGCCTGTGGAGGATCCATTGCAGACAAGACACCTAGTGAGATGAAGGGACTAATATTCACTCTTGCAGCTTCATCTAAGCAATATGAAGAAGAGGAGCAAACGCAAAGAGGTATCCATGAGGTAAGTACACCATTTGTTGAATCTCAATTTTCAAAACTAACTTCTCTTATGGAAAAGATTGTCCTTAACCAAGCCCAACAAATGCAAGCAATTCCGCCACCTAGGCCATGTGGGATCTGTGCTTCTGTAGGACATCCAATTGATCAATGCCCTACCATTCAAGAAGACCATCAGCAAGCCAATGCCATTGGGAGATACAACAATCAGCCTAGATATGATCCATACTCCAACACCTATAATCCAGGTTGGAGAGACCATCCCAATTTCAGCTATGGAAAGGGTAACGCTGATCAGAATCACCAAGGTTACCAAAGAAGCCAAGTCCAACCAGCACCTCCAGTGGACAATAACACTATGAATGAAGTAGTGAAGACCTTGCAAATGATACAACAACAGATAGGACAAATGGCCACCTCCATAAACAGATTGGAAACTCAAGGAAAGTTGCCATCCCAAACTGAGGCAAATCCCAAATAAAATGTAAGTGCCATTACTTTGAGAAGTGGGAAAGAGCTTCAAAATGCAAAATTTGAGGAGGAAAAGCAAGTTGAACCAAAGCATACATCATCTGAGACACCCTCTGCACAACATCCAAGGCAATCTGAAGCCTCTTCATCACCTTCTGCACCACCTCATGCGCAAAGAGCTGATCCGAAGGTAAGTTTTCACATCCCACCTCCTTTTCCCAAGAGATTTGAAAGAACACAAAAAGAAAAGGAAGAAAAGGAGATCCTTGACACTTTCAGAAAAGTACAAATCAATATACCTCTGCTAGATGCTGTTAAGCAGATTCCTAGGTACGCTAAATTTCTGAAAGAACTTTGCACTAATAGGAGAAAGCTTGCAGAGAGAGAAAAAGTAAGTGTAGGTGAGGTTGTGACTGCTGTTATTAAAAGAGAACTCCCTACTAAATGCAAAGACAAAGGTATGTTTGCTATCTCTTGCAAGATAGGGAATGTTGGTATTAAGAAAGCCATGTGTGATCTTGGTGCATCCATAAATGTCATGCCTCTCTCCATCTATAAATCTCTCAATGCATGTGCACTCAAAGAAACAAGAGTGGTGATTCAACTAGCTGATAGATCTGTGGTATATCCCATAGGTGTTCTAGAAGATGTGTTAGTCCAAGTAAATGAGCTTGTCTTTCCTGCTGATTTTTATGTGATTGATACTAAAGAAGATAATTGCAATGCTAGTTCTGATATACTTCTTGGACGTCCTTTCTTGAGTACTGCTAGGACTAAGATTGATGTGCATGATGGGACTCTCACTATGGAATTTGAAGGGGAAGTAATTAAATTTAATGTCTATGATGCTATGAAATATCCACATGATATGTCACCTGTTTATGGTCTTGATATTGTTGACTGCTTGAGCCAGGAAATTTTTAATGAAAATCAAGATGATATTCTTAACAGTGATTTCTGCAGAGATACTGATCAGGTACAGATTGAGAGCCAGACAGAGCCAAAATTGAAAGAAACTGTTTGTAGCATCCAGCAGATAGTTTACAGTCAAGCACAGAACGAGGGAAACTCCCTCCAGAAGGATGCGCAGAAGAGCCTTGCGCCATCTGAAACACCTTCATGCGCAACTCTTCAGCTCCCAACGCAAAGCTCACCCGCGAATCCTCGTCTGCAGTCCAGTTTTGCGCACAAGGAGTCCCCTAAGGCCAGTCCTGCGCAAGGTAAACAATCTGAAACCCTTTCTGACAAGATTCCAATACAAGCAAGCTCTTCTAGTCCTCCTTTGCAACACCCTCCTAAATCTGAAGAATGTAAGGATGATCTCCTTGAACAAATCTTCCTTGCCCAATCTGATGAACCATGGTACGCAGACATGGTGAACTACTTGGCTACAGGTAACTTGCCTTCTGACATGCCAAAGCACACCAAAGACAAAATAAAGAAAGATGCCAAATACTATGTTTGGGATGAACCATATTTGTGGAAACATTGTGCTGACCAAATGATAAGGAGATGTATCCCAGACCAAGAAATAGCTTTTGTTCTTACTTTTTGCCATTCATATAGTTGTGGTGGACACTTTGGTCCGAGAAAGACTGCTCATAAAATACTTGAAAGTGGCCTGTTTTGGCCCACTATTTTTCGAGATGCTTTTCTGTTTTGCAGATCTTGTGCTAGGTGTCAACAAACTGGAAATCTGAGCAAAAGGAATCAAATGCCACAAAACCCCATCATGGTCTGTGAGGTGTTTGATGTATGGGGTATAGATTTCATGGGCCCTTTCCCACCATCCTTTGGATACACTTACATCATCCTTGCAGTGGATTATGTATCCAAGTGGGTGGAAGCTAGAGCAACAAAGACAGATGATGCCAAGGCAGTGGTAGACTTTGTGAAAACCAACATCTTTGCCAGACATGGAGTGCCAAAGGCAATCATCAGTGATAGAGGGACCCACTTTTGCAACAAGATAGTAGAAAGTCTCCTCAGAAAGCACAATGTGATCCATAAAACATCCACAGCCTACCACCCTCAGACAAATGGGCAAGCTGAAGTATCCAACAGAGAAATCAAGGCCATCCTAGAAAAAACAGTGTCCCCCAACCGAAAGGATTGGAGTTCACGTTTGGAAGATGCTTTATGGGCCTACAGGACAACATACAAGACCCCTATAGGTATGTCACCTTACAGATTGGTCTATGGAAAAGCTTGTCACCTTCCAGTTGAACTTGAACACAAGGCATATTGGGCTGTAAAGAATTGCAACATGGACCTCAAAGAAGCTGGACACCATCGCAAGTTGCAACTACAAGAGCTAGAAGAGATAAGACGAGATGCATATGAGAACTCTTGGAACTACAAAACAAAAACCAAAGCCTCCCATGACAGTCATCTTTCAAGAAAACAATTTGAGGTTGGTGATAAAGTTTTACTCTTTGACTCTCGTTTGAAATTGTTTCCAGGAAAGCTACGATCTAGGTGGATTGGACCATTCATTGTGGAACATGTCTACCCCCATGGAGCTGTAGACATCAAAAGCATAGAAACTGAAAAAATCTTCAAAGTAAATGGGCATCGATTGAAACCATATTATGAAGGATTCGCAGTACAAGTAGTGGAAGAAATTCCACTCTCTCGGTCTGAATAGTGATCATGCCATGCACACCACACCCCAGGGGAGTACTCAGTTTCCTTTGTTCTCTTTTTCTCTCTTCTTTTACATTGAGGACAATGCATGATTTAAGTGTGGGGGTGCATATCTCTTCTTCCTCCTCTCTTTCTTTCTATCTTCTTCTTCCCTCTTTTGCAATTTCTCCTTTCAGATTTTTCAAAAAAAAAAAAAAAAAAATTTCCTTTCAGTTATGCGATTTATGCTTTCAATTTTCTTTCAGTTTATTTTTGCTTTCAATAATACACACACAACCACAACCATCTTCTTCTTTTTGTTTTGCTCTACTCAAAACCGATGAACTATGTTGAATGAGTCTTTCTTTCCATGACCCCATTGATGTGAAAACTCTTTAAACTTATGTTGAATCACTTGCAGTGGATTATATTCATGTTTGAGAATTGCCTTTTGAATTGAATCTTTGAGTTTGCCATGGTGAAAAATATATTGATGACCCTCAATTGATTGAGAATAAATTAAAATTGTGTGAATGAACTTAATGTGACTTGATTTAGCGATTGGTGTTGACTTGCCCAAATCATTGAGAGAAAGAAAATTCAGCAAAGGCAAAGACCTCAAAAGCACAAATTGAAAATTGTTCCAATAGTCAAAAGACTATGAACAAGGCAAGTAGCCACTTGGATAGGTGACCAACTGAAAAATATAAACCTTCAAATCAAAAATAGGTTGGTGACCTTTCCAAGCGAGATCTAAAGCGCAAAAGCCTGAATAAAGTACTTCAAGGTAAGGGCAAGTCAATCCAAAAGTTAGAAAAAGTCTTAATAAAAATGTGCATGTATGGTCTCTCTTGAGGAAAACAAATCCTAGCCATGGTAAGTAAAGGGAAACAAGGAAAGAAGGTGAGTAATCTTCATGCATATATTCTTCACTGCAATGATTCAAAATAGGGGTCTAGAGTAAGAGTTTAAGTGGAAATAAGGATCTAGAGTGAGAAAGCTTATTTGACTATGTTTATTTGCTTGAGGACAAGCAAAAGGCTAAGTGTGGGGGTATTTGGTAGAGCATATTCTAGTCCATTTTATCATTATGTTCTTGATGTTTATTTACATCTTTTCTGCTTAATTTTGTGGTTTTAATTATGTTTTGCAGATATTAGTTGTAAAGAGACAATCTGGAGAAAATGCTCTTAAAACTGCCAAAAAGTGCCAAATATGGAAAGTGCCAAAAAAAGGAAAGTTTCCAGAAAAGGAAAGTTTCTAAATGAGGAAAGTGCAGAAGCAAAAGCAAACAAGAAAAGCTCAGTCAGAAGATTATTTGAAATTCAAATCGCAGATCTTTCTTTCCTTGTTCAAAGATGTGCACACACTGCAGCAGTCATATCTTCCTATTTAGGCAGCAAGATCTCAAAGAGATGCTCTTCCTCTTCTGCGTTCAACATTCAAATTTCAAAAGAGGCTCCACCTAAAAAGGAATGTATGGATAACATATCTTCCCCTTTGAAGATCAAAATTCGTGCATCCTTCCTATTCAGAAATAATCTGCGCGCTTTCCTCTTCTGAGAGCCATCTGCGCGCCACCTTCCTTTTCTGCAACAACTTGGACAGCAAGTTGCACATGGGCAGCACCTTGGGCAGCCTCTACACTAATTAGGAAGCAAGGTCAGCATCTAAACTTATTTAGGAAGCATAATCTGCGCCTCCTTCCCTTTCTGAGACCAAACCGCGCGCACCAACTTCCTTCCGCAGTGCATTTTCGCGCACCCTTCCTTCTGAAGCCGAAAAGCGCGATTCTTTCCTTTTCAGACACATCTTGGGCAGAAAATACCTCTTGGGCAGTAAGTATGACCTAGGACAACACTTTTCAACTATAAAAAGCCACATAGGAAGCCTCTACAGGGTCTTTTAAGCTCCCCTTGGGAGACACCTACGAAATTCACATCTCTTCTTCTACCTTTTTCTTTTCTTTTATTTTTGGTTTTATTTCAGCCATGAGAGGCTGAAATCTTTTATTATAGTTGAGGATTGGTTGAAACTAAGGTTGTTTAATTGGTTGTGAGATCTGAACATAAATTATTGTCTTTGGTTTTGTTCAATATTTATGCAATTGATGCTTTAATTACATGATTACTTTGTTGTTTTGATCAAATTGGCCACTTGATTTTAATTGCAAAGTTAATTGATTGTTAGTTGGGATTATTTTTAGTCCGTAATTGCTGGAAATATTCTGACCTTAGAACACTTGGGATAAAACCCAAGAAAATTGCATGATCTAGCGTTATCTCCATACGTTTGGGTAGCTAGGATTGGATCTCTCTATTTCTTTATGCAATTGATAATTGTTTTGATGCCTATGACCCAAGGACGTTCCTTGACAATTTGTTAATTAGTAATTAATTAGAGGATGTTCCCTAATTAATTTAATCATAAGGAGAGACATGGTGGTGAGAAGCGTCTTCCACCCCCATAACTAATCTATTGAACCAATCAAGATAATTTAAGTTTCAATGATCAACCCAAACAACCAAAGTGGATCCATATCTTCAACTAGGCTTTTCTCATCTTGATTTACTCTTTTATTTTAATTATTTGCTTTCTATTATTACTCTCATTATTAGTTACTGCAATCAATCTCAAACCCCCCCCATTTTACTTTTATTGCAATTTATTTTTATTCTGCTTCCAGTTTATCTCATTTGATCCCACTTTCAGTCTTTTATCTCATCTTTAATTTATTATTGTTTCAGTTTATTTTATTGGTCTTGTTAAGAAAAATAAATAGGTAATCAATTCTCTGTGGATTCGATCCTTTCACCACTATCTGCAGTTGTAAAATTGTTGATAACCAGAAAGGTTATTTTTGACCGGCTTCGACAACCGCGAGTCAGAGAGATTCTGTCTTACCCAAATATGGACCCAAGCTCATATGGAAAGATAACAAGGACTTAATTTTGACCATCATATAAATTTAAAATATTTTCAATTAGCATGAAGGATTAGAATGGCAATAATTGAAAGATTTTTTTTATGCAAAATATCTAAAAAAATTCGAGTTTTAAAATTTTTTTACAATTACACTATATACTCTGAATTTTATTGACGTAGCAGCATAACGTGGTAATGACGTGTCAGATAATATGATAATTCTATTAGTCTCTAATAGCAGAAGTAACGATAGAGTGCATTTGAGATAATATATTTAAAATTTAAAATTTAATTAATAATTCAATTAGTATAGGGTAGGATTCCGAAAATAGTAAAAGATATGATTTTTTTTTAATTAACCCTACTTATAAACAAATTTTTATATGCTAACTAAACAATATCTAAGAGCACCATAATTTATTTATTTATTTATAATTGATAGTATAATACTATTTTATTTATTTATTTATAAGTATAAATTAGAAGAAAAAAATAAATTACTTCTATTTCAAAAATGTTTTTGCACATAAATTATTAAATATCATATAAATCTTGAAAATTGTTGTGCTACGAACCCAGGCTTTTTTTTTTAAACATCTATTATAAAAATAGGTTTAAATCTTATATATTTTAATTATAATCATAGTTAAATAATAACTATTTGAAAATTATATTATTTAAATTTATATCTTTCGTTAAGTAACTAATTAAAAATTTTATAATTGACAAAGTTTTATAATATAATTATAAAAATATAAAATATAGAATATAAAAATATATCAAATTATATATTTAAAATAAAATAACATTGATTTACCTATAAAAAAAAGTCTTGGTCATAATTTTCCACCTTCATTGACACGGCAAGATCCATAATTTTCCACCTTAATTGGCGCAAGTCACGGAAAATTCTGTCAAATTAATGCAAAGCCTAAACTTTTCCAGAAAGTTTGAAATTAGAAAATGAAGTCGACGTTATAGTAAATTTTAAATAAATTAAATACATCTGTAAGCTCTCAAAGATTTTTTTTTTTTCTGCAAAACTTTAAATTAATGAAATTACACAATGGTTCAGTTCAATTCCCTTGTAAAAGTTGATTTGCCTAATCCTTTTTGTAAAAATAAGAAAAAAAAGAGAGAAAATGCGATTTGGGTTTACACCAAGAGGAAACTTTATGTAGGATAGAGATAATACTGCTGTATGCGAAATTATTACTTTAATATTATTAATTAATGAAATATATTGATAATATTTTTTAATTATTATAAATAAAATTTAATTTTTTATTATATATAATAATATATTTTAATAAACATCATGTTTTACGTTTAACAAAGTTATGTAAATAAATTAATTTATACAAATGGCTGGGTGATCGTATTGACTTAAGAATAAAAGCATGGCCATGATTGGCTAAAGACTAAACCATTGACTTAACAGTAAGTCGAGAGACTGGCTTATAGTATTTTGTCTTAAATAAAAGAGAAATTATTGAGAGGACTTTGATCACATACAAGCATGTGGGAATGAAGAGACTTCTATCCAGCAACCTTTGTGTCCTTTGTGTATAAAATATCTACATAATTTCATCAAATAACATTTACTTTTATTAATTAATTGATTTAAATAAATTATTTATATTAATTTTAATAAATATAAAAATTATCTATATTAGTTATACTAAAATATATATTTATTTATTTTTTTAAAATAGGATTGGAGATCGAGAGAATAGAATCTAAGACCTTTTAGATTATTTATTTATTCAGATACATTTACCACCAAATTATAATATATAATTATCTATAAATTATTATTTTTATTTTATTTATAATTAAATTATATTAAAATATAATTGAGGTATATTTCAATCATATTATAGTAAAAATAATCATTATAATTTATTATTTAAAAATTATTTAATATTTTTTCATCGTTTTACTTATGAATGATTTTTTTTTAAAAAAATAAATCCTTATAAAATTATATATGAGTTTATTTTTATATATAAGTTAGAAAATTAAATTTTCATAAAAAAATAATTATAAAAAAATTAATTGAATTAAATTCTTCCATCATTATTGATTTCAAGCAGGAGTAAATATCATTATAAAAAAAAAGTGATTTAGCAACCAATTATTTGGTTGTTAAATGAAAAAAAAAAAATTAATCGCTATTTGTGAATTAACGAACAATTTGGGTCCAAAACAATTATTCTGCACTTGGCCCGTCGTTATAGAATTAGCGACCAATTATGATTTGGTCGCTAAATTATAATCAATCAGCAACAACACAATTATTGCTATTTGGATGTCGAGACAAGATCCCCACTCCAAATGTTGGTCGCTAACTATGTCATGAAGTGGTCGCTAATTGTGTTACAAAAGGGTCGCTACAATTTGATTGCAAATTTGTCGCTATTTGAAAATATTTTTTTTCCATTTCATAATCGTGAAATAGTCACCAAATATTAGACTTTAAATGGTTATCAAATTGTCATTATTTAGTCGCTAATTGATAGTTAAACTGAAATAAATTTTTATTATTTAAGTTAGTGATTGATGTCTACTCTAAAATTAATTTTTTATTATTATTTAGTGCCTAATACATTCGTAAACTTGTTGTAACAACAATATGTGCACATATATTTTTAATCCACAGTTCTTCAATATAAAACAGTAATTTCAATTCAGCATTATGCAATCTAAAATAGCAAAAATAATAATATAGTCCAATAATAAAAGTTTAAATACTGAAAATACACAATAAATACAAATAGCATTACGAAGTTCAAGTACTTAAGAAGTACTGATAGCTTAATGTAGTTTAATAATAGACTTATAACCAATATCAGGCTAAGAGTGGGTCTCATCCTATTCCATGTGTGAAGTATCAGAGAATCCATGAGTTGCACTGCATGGGCATCAGATAATGACGGCACCAATAAAGAAGCAAATTGTCCCGTCCTTGATGATTGTAGTTCTTCAACAACCTATCCTTAACTCTATTATACATTCACTGTCGATTGGTATTTATTTTCTTATACAAGATACTATTTTAAAGTAAAATATTTATATTAAAATCAAGTAAATTACTAATATTAACAGAAATCATACCTCAAATTTGTCAAGATAGCTTTTATAATACTCCAAGTGTCTTTGTGGTAACACTTACTTGTAAGCATAGAGACATACCATATTAGGCTCCAATATATGCTTAATTAGAAGAATTGATGTGAATTTTAATATAAGTACTATTTTATTAATAGAGTAAAACTTTAATAATTAATAAGTTGCTCATTATAATGATATGGATTAAGTTGTGAGTTTCAACCATGCATTATATTGTAAATAACCTATTTTCTTTTATTTTTATGTAAGAAAATGCAATGTATGAAAATATTTCAACTCATTAATTTCACTTTTAAAACAATCATTAATTTAATACTTGAAAAAAGTGAGATCTCAAAAGTTTCTATTTTTTAAAAATCTCTTCCAAATAAATCTAACATTATATTAAAAGAAAAAAAAATTAACTGAAAAATTATTTTTTCCAACAATAACGTTGGTGATTAACATTTTTACACTTTTCACCTCACTGATGATATTCATTTTGAATGTCTTTGTCAAATCTATTTTAAAATCAGGCAGAATTTTGAATGTCTAGAGAATTGAGCACATGATATTCATTTATGTCTTTGTCAAATTATTTTTAGCAACCAGAATATGAAGATATGGATTAATGGAGTTTCACAGACTGGCATATAAAAAATTATTCCCAAATTGCAAGGGATGATAAAGATGCTTTTGAGTTTTCAATTTGAATAACATGTTGGACATCACTTTGCATGGTGAAGCAATTCAAAAAAATATTTGCATGCTTTGGTGCTTGAAAATGTCATAGGGCACATAGGTAGTGAAAGAATTTGTGGCTTAACGAAACTCTTGGAGTTTTTAAAATTTAAAAAGTATTTTTTTCCCCACCAAGGAAAATGGCATGCAGTTCGATCTTCAATTTTTTTTCACAGGTGAGAAGAAGCAAGAAATACTGAAACAAGAAGATATTTGCTCTCCATACACGTTGAGTGGAAAACTGAGAGTTTTGCTTGTAAATACGCTTTCACCATAGTAGAAAGTCCTGTGGGCTAACCTGTATTTCCTGAATGCCACATTCCTGTAATACCCGGCTAGACCCCTGCATCGGAATTCCTATTTTTCGGTGGAATCTCGGATGTTGAAAACCTCTAGAAGGGTAAAATATGTTTTTACAAAATGTTTTTTTATGTTTTTGATGGTTAATTTTGAGTTAAAGTTTTAAAGAAAGGAAAAGAAAGAGAATGAAGGAAGAGCCCAAGTTCGGCCGCCGAACATGGGGTGCATGCGGAGGCACGTTAGGCCCCCGAAGGTGGTCTGGCCAGCCACCTATAAAGGGGTCTTCTGTCCGAAATGGGCGAGCTTTTCTCTCCCCATTTCCGGCCAAGGTGAGTCTCCGCCATCCCTTGTCTATCTTGTGTCCTTCCTTCAAGTCTCTCATGATTTTCATGAGTTTTTAACTTGGTTTTGAAGATTTTCAAGCAAAGAACGAAGTTTTGAAGCTTGGAGACCCCGGAGCTCGATTTCTCCCATCTCCAAGTTTGGATCGTCTCCCCTCTCGTTTTTCAAGAGGTAAGAGTAGATCCTACCCTTCTTTTATGATTTTAACAAGTTTTAAGGGGTTTTAGGAAACTTTGATGCATGGTTAGCTTAGTTGTAAAATGTTAGGGTTATATTAGTTTAAGGATAAATGTATGTTATTGTTTGTTGCCATGTTGATGTTTGTTAAGGTATAGGATAGTTTGAGACCCCTATATGCTTGTGAACATGTTTATGCATGTTTTGGGTGTATTGTGCATGTTTTGGAAGGTTTGGGAGGCTAAATGTGCATAAGGGCTGAGTTTTGCCATTTCTGGAAGAACTCAGGTTCTGCAGCCGAAGGCACTTTTGGCCGCCGAACCTGCCTGTGGTGGCATTTTTGGCTGTCTAAGCTTGCCCCCGAAAGTTTGGACTTTCGGCTCTGGAGGGTAATTTCGGCCGCCGAAGGTGCCGCCGAACATGCATGAGTTTCGAATCTGGAAAGAACCTTCGGCCGCCGAAGGTGCATGGCTTTCAGCTCTGGAGGGACTTTCGGCAGTCGAACCTGCCGCTGAAAGTACCCTGTTCAGCCTTCCTTTGCATTTTTTCTATGAATGTTTTGTGATGTTTTAGGGGGGTTTTTGCGGAGTTGTTTAGAGTTATGTTGGTGTATGTTTAGTCCCTCATTTGAGTCCACCTGTGTAGGTTCGGACCCGAGGAACCGAGGACCCCAGCAGTGAGATAGCTGCTTTTCAGTCAGTTCAGAGTCAGCCTGAGGTGAGTAGAATGGATCTTTATGTTTCAAAGCAAATAAATTTTAAGCATGTTCATGCATCACGAATGCCATGATATATACTAGGTTGTTTGCATTAGAATTCATGAATATGTTGCGTTGCATACTTTGATGTTGATGTGGATGGATGTTGGATGACCCATTAGCTCTCGGTATGATATGATGACGATAATACGGTATGGAAGACTAGTGAGGCCCATTCTACGCCCCTGGCACATTGGAATGTTATGTTATGTTATGTTAAGAGAAAGACCAGTGAGACTCATTCTACGCCCCTGGCACCATTGGAATGTGTAGAGGGCTATTGGTGACAAGTCTATCCTTGGTGTGATTTGTTTATGATGTGATGCATTCCATGAAAGTATATGTTTTAATATATTGTTTTACTATTCTGCTCACTGGGCTCTAGTCGCTCACCCCTTTCCCTTAACCCCCAGGTTTGCAGGTTCGGGATAGGCAAGGAAGTCATCAAGAGTAAAAGTATAGTGTATGTAATAGTTAGATGTGAACATGAGAAAATTAATGAAAGATATTGTAATGTAAAGTATTGTATAAGAATGTTATGAGGTTTAGTATTGTGATTAGCCCTAATGTGATGTTAATCCCCTTTTGTACATGATCATTATGATAAATGTTTTAATGTTAAGAAATGTTAGACGAAGCTTGATGTATGATATTTTAACGACCCGAAAATCGGACTGCTACCGGCGCTAGGATCCAGATCGGTATAAGACCGCCGGGACCCGTAGCAAGCCTGACCTGCATCCTGTAAACCTGATTATCCCATACATGATCAACAGCATATATAAAATTTTTGAACTTTTCTTTTACCAAGCTCAACCTGTGCATGCCCATAAACATATACATAAACATAAACCCCACACTGGAGCTCTCATCAAATGCTCCAATGGGGCATCTCATCATACACAAGCTTGGTTGAAGATAACATTATAAAACATAGATCATGTTTACAAAAGGGAATTCTATACAAACTCGGTCAAGCACATCTTCTAAACCTCAAACTCAAAATCAACATTTACATGACATAACAATATATCATTTTACAATTTATCATGTCCACATTCTACCTATTACATACACATGACTTCTTTCACCTCGACTTCTCTGCCTAGCCCGTACCTGCAAACCTGGGGGATTAGGGAGAGGGGTGAGCTACTAGAGCCCAGTGAGCAGAATAATAAAAACATTATATTAACATTTCATGCTTTCATGGAATGCATCACATCACAACCATATCACATCAAGGATGAACTTGTCACCAATAGTCCTCTACATATCCAATAGTGCCAGAACGTAGAATGGGTCCTGGTCTTTCCCTTATATAGCATAACATAACATTCCAAAGTGCCAGAACGTAGAATGGGTCCTGGTCTTTCTCTTACATAGTGCCAGCGAACGTAGAATGGGTCCCACTGGTCTTTCATTCCATACCGTACATATCATATCATTACGTCATCGGTCGAGGACTATGGATCATTCAACATTCATCCACAACAACAACATAAGAATGCAATGCAACATATTCGTGAATACTAATGCAAGCACCCTAATATATCACATGGTATCCATGATGCGTGAATCATGCTGAAATATTCATTATTTACTTTTAAAACATAAAAGGTTATTCCACTCACCTCTGGCTAGCTCTGAACAGACACTGGAGCAGCTGACTCACTGCTGGGGTCCTCGATTCATCGGGTCCGAACCTACACAGGTGGACTCAAATGAGGGACCAAACATACATGAACATAACTCTAAACTACTCCCCAAAAACCCCCTAGAACACCATGAAACAATCATAGAAAAACATGCAAAGGAGGGCTGGACAGGGCACTTTCGGCGGCAGGTTCGGCGGCCGAAAGTCCCTCCAGAGCCGAAAGTCAGGCAGGTTCGGCGGCACCTTCGACGGCCGAAACTCCCAGACAGAGACGACACTCATGCATGTTCGGCGGCACTTTCGGCGGCCGAAACTGCCCTCCAGAGACAAAAGTCCTCTTTCGGGGGCAGGCTTCTGCAGCCGAAGGCTGCCTCCACAAGCGGGTTCGGCGGCCGAAAGTTCCTTTGGCGGCCGAACCTGAGTTTCTCCAAAGTGGCAGAAACTCAGCTCCCACATGCACAAACGCCTCCCAAACCTTTCAAACATGCACAAACCTATTCTACAACACTCCCAATCATTCACAATCAAGCATACAAGTTCATAGGGGTCTCAAACAAGCCTAAACCCCAACTATAACACATCAACATACCCACATTGCTCATAAACACACATTAAACCCATAAACTCAAAACAACCTAAACATGCATTTCTACTTCATAAACTTGTATAAAACTTGTTTAAAACACAACATAAGCTAGAGATCGACTCTTACCTCTTGAAGATCGAGAGTAGAGGCGATCTAACTTGGAGTTGGGAGAGGTTTTAGCTCATTGGGTCTCCAACCTCAAAACTTGTCCTTTTGCTCAAAAATCTTCAAAACAAAGTGAAAACTAGTGAAAATCGTGAAAGATTTGAAGGAAGAAACTCAAGATCGGTGAGGGGCGGCGGAGAGCTCACCTTGGCCGAAAATGGGGGAAAAGCTCGCTCGTTTTCGGCTAAGGGACCCCTTTATAGGTGGCTGGCCAGGTCACATTCGGGAGCCGAACGTGCCTCTGCATGCATGCCATGTTCGGCGGCCGAACCTGGACTTCCCTCACTTATGCTTTCGGGGGCCTAAAGCACTTCCGAAGTGCATGCATGTTCGGCGGCCGAACTTGAGGTTCGGCGGCCGAACTTGAGGTTCGGCGGCCGAACCTGGGTCTTCCTCCAAGATTATTTTCATGCAAAAACTCATTTCTTTCTTGATTAAAACATAAAACACATTAAAATATTTTATATAAACATGGTTTTACCCTTCTAGAGGTCTCCGACACCCGAGATTCCACCGAACGGTAGGAATTCCGATACCGGAGTCTAGCCGGGTATTACATTCTCCCTCCCTTAAGAACATTCGTCCCCGAATGTTCCTCAACTAGTACAAGCAAGGCATACAACATAACATACACATAAAACACACATAAAACTAACCTCAGAAGAGATAAGGGTACTGCTGGAGCATGGACTCCCGTGTCTCCCAAGTGCATTCTTCTAAATTGTGGTGGTTCCACAGGACTTTCACCATTGGGATTTCCTTGTTTCTCAGCTTCCTGATCTGGGTGTCTATGATCCGTACTGGCTGCTCAACATAAGTGAGATCTTCTTGGATCTCCACGTTAGGCTCACTAAGAACCTTGCCCGGATCTGACACAAACTTTCTCAACATGGAAACATGGAAAACCAGATGGATCCTTTCCATTGAAGCAGGTAAATCCAGCTTGTACGATACATTCCTAATCTTTTGCAAGATTTCAAAGGGCCCGATGTATCGTGGGGCTAGTTTACCTTTCTTCCCGAAGCGAACCACTCCTTTCATAGGAGACACCTTGAGCAATACCAGATCCCCCTCCTGAAACTCTACTTGCCTTCTGCGGATGTCTGCATAACTCTTCTGTCTGCTTGCAGCAGTCTTGATCCTTTCTCTAATTATGGGTACCACCCTACTGGTGATCTCTACTAGCTCAGGCCCTGCCAAGGCCTTTTCTCCAACTTCTTCCCAGCAAACAGGTGATCTGCACTTCCTCCCATACAAAGCTTCATATGGAGCCATCCCGATGCTAGCATGATGGCTGTTATTGTAGGCGAACTCCACCAAAGGTAGATGTTGCCTCCAAGAACCGCCAAAGTCCAACACACACATTCTGAGCATATCCTCTATTGTCTGGATGGTCCTTTCTGATTTTCCGTCCGTCTGTGGATGGAAAGTGGTGCTAAAATCTAACCTGGTACCCATGGCATTCTGCAGACTTCGCCAAAATCTGAAGGTGAACTGGGGTCCTCTGTCGGACACTATTGAAACAGGAACCCCATGCAGCCTGACGATCTCATCAACGTACACCTGCGCCAACTTGTCCACAGAATAGCCACTCCTGACAGGGATGAAGTGAGCAGATTTGGTGAGTCTGTCCACAATCACCCATATGGAATCCAATCTGTTGGACGCCGCCGGTAACCCCACTACGAAGTCCATAGCTATGTTCTCCCATTTCCACTCTGGAATAGGTAGTGGGTTAAGCATTCCAGCCGGCTTCTGATGTTCCAGCTTCACCCTCTAACACACTTCGCAGGCTGACACGAACTATGCCACTTCTCTCTTCATAGCTGGCCACCAATAGACCTTCTTCAAATCTTGATACATTTTGGTAGCTCCGGGGTGAACGCTGTATCTTGCATTATGAGCCTCTCTCATAATGTCTCCCTTTAGCTCTATGTCATCTGGTACACATAGTCTGCTCCCATAGCGGAGGATCCCCTTACTGTCGAATCTGAACTCACTATCTTTGCCTGACTGAACAGTCCTGGCAATCTTTACTAACTCTGGGTCCTCATACTGTTTCTGAGCCACCTGCTCCAAAAACACGGGCGCCACTCTCATCTGGGCAATCAAAGCACCTGTACCAGACAACTCCAACTGTAGACCTTCATCAATGAGCTTGTAAAACTCCTTCACCACTAGTCTCCTCTCCGCCGTGACGTGGGATAGACTGCCTAGTGATTTCCGGCTTAGGGCGTCTACCACAACATTTGCCTTACCCGGATGGTACTGAATCTTGCAATCATAATCACTCAGCAGTTCTACCTATCTTCTCTGTCTCAAGTTCAAATCTCTTTGACTCAGGATGTACTGCAGACTCTTATGATCTGTGAAGATCTCATATTCAACCCCATAGAGGTAGTGCCTCCACATCTTGAGTGCAAAGATTACTGCTGCCATCTCCAGGTCATGTGTGGGGTAATTCAACTCATGCTTCTTCAGCTATCTAGAAGCATAAGCAATTACCCTTTCATTCTGCATTAACACACAACCCAGTCCCACACGGGACGCATCACAATACACTGAGAAGTCTTCATTGCTAGATGGCAGGGCTAACACTGGTGCTGAAGTCAACCTCTTCTTAAGCTCTTCAAAACTCTCTTCGCACTGGTCAGTCGACACGAACCTCTGGTTCTTCCTGGTCAATCTGGTCAGAGGAGCTGCAATCTTTGAGAAGTCCTGAACGAACCTCCTGTAGTAACCTGCCAAACCCAAGAAACTTCTAATCTCTGTCACTGAAGTGGTTCTAGGCCAGTTAGCCACAGCTTCTATCTTCTTGGGGTCCACCTCTATTCCATTTTCTGACACTACATGCCCCAAGAATGAAATGCTCCTCAGCCAGAACTCACACTTAGAGAACTTGGCATACATGCCATGTTCCCTCAAGGTCTGCAGAACCAACCTCAGATGATGGGCATGCTCCTCTGCATTCCTGGAATACAATAAGATATCATCTATGAAGACAATAACAAAGTGATCCAGGTATTGGCTAAACACTCTATTCATGAGATCCATGAATGCTGCAGGGGCGTTGGTTAACCCGAACGGCATTATAAGGAACTCAAAATGCCCATATCTGGTCCTAAAAGCTGTCTTTGGCACATCCTCTTCTCTAATCCTCAGCTGATGGTACCCGGACCTCAGATCTATTTTGGAAAAACAACCCGCTCCTGCTAGCTGGTTGAATAGATCATCGATCCTTGGCAGAGGGTACCTGTTCTTAGTAGTGACTTTATTCAACTGCCTGTAGTCGATACAAAGTCTAAGGGATCCATCCTTCTTTTTCACAAAAAGCACTGGGGCACCCCAAGGTGAGGTACTCGGTCGGATGAAGCCCTTATCTACCAGATCTTGCAACTGCTCCTTAAGCTCCTTCAATTCTGCTGGTGCCATCCTGTAGGGAGGAATAGAGATCGGTCTAGTTCCAGGCATCAATTCTATCTCGAACTCTATCTCCCTAGCAGGTGGTAAACCTGGCAGCTCGTCTGGGAAGACATCCTGAAATTCTCTGACAACTGGCATCGAGGCTGGCTCCCTGACCTGACTATCTAGCTCTCTCACATGAGCCAAATACCCCTGACATCCCTTCCTAAGCAACCTACGAGCCTGAAGAGCTGATATCAGGCCTCTAGGTGTACCCCTCTTGTCTCCTCTAAAGATGACCTCTAACCCGTTCTGATCTCTGAACCTGACTACCTTGTCTCTGCAATCCAAGGTAGCACCATGGGTAGATAGCCAATCCATCCCTAGAATGACGTCAAAGTCTGTCAAATCTAGAACCACAAGGTCGGCGGAGAGGCATCTTCCCTCAACAAAAACTGGACTGTACTGGCAGACGGACTCTGCCACTGACGGGTCATACTTGGGTCCACTGACCCATAGGGGACACTCTAACCCAGAGACCATCAGACCCAACCTCTCAACGGCTCTCGGAGCAATAAAAGAATGAGATGCACCCGGGTCCATTAATGCATACACATTAGAACACCCAATGATGAGATTACCTGACACCACGGTGTTGGATGTGTTAGCCTCCTGTTGTGTCATGGTGAAGATCCTGGCTGGAGCTGATGGACCTTCACCTCGGGAACCAGAAGAAGAGGCTGCCCCTCTCCCTCTACCTCTGCCACTGCCCTGAGTTGTGGCTGGAGCCGTTGGCTGTGCCACACTACCAGAAGCTGTCTGCTGGGGCTGGCCCATAAAAGGTGCTCTAGGACACTCCCGAGCCATGTGTCCCTCCTGTCCACATCTGAAACATGCATTAGTCCCAGCCCGACACACTCCTTTGTGTGGCCTCCCACACCTTAGGCATTATGTACCATCTGAGCCTGAGCTCGAGCCACTACCTAATCCCAGACCAGATTTCAACTTACTCCAGAACTTATTCTTTTTCGGCTTCTTGGTGGTGTTACTCCACCTCTTGCTACCTGAGCTCTGAGAAGAGGGACATGGCCCTCCTCTGCCTGGGGTCTTAACTCCTGAAGACTGGGTCACTGACTGCTTCACTGACCCCTCAACTATAGCACTCGCCTCCATCCTTCGAGCCATATCCACCACAGTGTGGAAACTTTCCCTCTCAACTGACTGAATCAAAGAGGAGTACCTAGAATGCAGTTTCATAACATATCTTTTGGCTTTCTTCGAATCTGTATCTAGAGCTTGCCCTGAAAAAGGCAATAGCTCCAAGAATTTATCCGTGTACTCCTCTATACTCATGTGTTCTGTCTGCCTCAGCTGTTCAAACTCAATCATCTTCAGTTCTCTGGAACTCTCTGGAAAAGCCCATCCAGCAAACTCATTTGCAAATTCCTCCCATGTCATGCCGTCTAGTCTTGGGTCCACATAACACTTGAACCATTCCCGTGCCTTTTTGCACTTTAAAGTGAACCCTGCCATCTGGATGGCCCTACTGTCATCTGTCCCTAGTTCATCAGTTATCGTCTTCACTATCCTCAGGTACTCAAAGGGATCATCCCCGGACTTGTATTTGGGAGCATCCAGCTTAAGGTAATCTGTCATCTTCACTTTGCTCCCACCGGCTGAGCTAGGTCTAGAAGGTTGAGTAACTGGGGCTGCTGGTTCTGTAGGTGGTGGAGGTGGGGGTGCAGCATTCCCCGAGGTGGGGTTTGCTGGGTTAGGATAGAAGGGTGAGGGTGGATAAGCTGGGTACTGTGGGTAAGGTGGATAGAAAGGTGGATAAGGCATGTAGGTAGGGTAGGGGTTAAAGCTGGAGTAATCCGATGTGCCTCCCATTGGATACCCTGAACCCTGTGGGAAGGGTGGATAATGGGGTGGAAAACCATACCCCGAGGCCTGAGCGTCTCCCTGTGACTCCCCTGTCCCTTCTTCCGACATACTGACATCCAGATTCCCATCCCTCCTCTGATCCTCTTCCATAACCTCCCTCACATCTGAAGAACTTCCTCCTCTATCTGTCCCCCTTCTGCTAGCATCAAAAGACCTTCTAGGGTCCCTTGACACTCTTTCTCTGCTTGATCTACATGACATTGCCCTAGGCAATGCAGGAGGACGGGCGCTTGTGCCCTCATCCTCAGGTGGTACTACAGTCAATCATGCAGATCGACGAGTTTTTCTCATCCTGTTTTCTGAAAAACAGTACACATCACACAAACATTAGCATCATATGGTTCATGTGGGAACACATGAACCTGCATCACATACATATCATTCATATCATAGCATTAATGCTCATGCATATAATCATGGCATTTCACATCATCAAACAAGACATGACTCCACATCCTATCCTAGTGGACATGATCATTCCTATTGTGCTTGACCTTCTATAACATCTATGAGCCCGACACTCTAGGTCCGACCATATGAACCTAGGACTCTGATACCATTCTTTAACGACCCGAAAATCGGACCGCTACCGGCGCTAGGATCCAGATCGGCATAAGACCGCCGGGACCCGTAGCAAGCCTGACCTGCATCCTGTAAACCTGATTATCCCATACATGATCAACAGCATATATAAAATTTTTGAACTTTTCTTTTACCAAGCTCAACCTGTGCATGCCCATAAACATATACATAAACATAAACCCCACACTGGAGCTCTCATCAAATGCTCCAATGGGGCATCTCATCATACACAAGCTTGGTGGAAGATAACATTATAAAACATAGATCATGTTTACAAAAGGGAATTCTATACAAACTCGGTCAAGCACATCTTCTAAACCTCAAACTCAAAATCAACATTTACATGACATAACAATATATCATTTTACAATTTATCATGTCCACATTCTACCTATTACATACACATGACTTCTTTCATCTCGACTTCTTTGCCTAGCCCGTACCTGCAAACCTGGGGGATTAGGGAGAGGGGTGAGCTACTAGAGCCCAGTGAGCAGAATAATAAAAACATTATATTAACATTTCATGCTTTCATGGAATGCATCACATCACAACCATATCACATCAAGGATGAACTTGTCACCAATAGTCCTCTACATATCCAATAGTGCCAGAACGTAGAATGGGTTCTGGTCTTTCCCTTACATAGCATAACATAACATTCCAAAGTGCCAGAACGTAGAATGGGTCCTGGTCTTTCTCTTACATAGTGCCAGCGAACGTAGAATGGGTCCCACTGGTCTTTCATTCCATACCGTACATATCATATCATTACGTCATCGGTCGAGGACTATGGATCATTCAACATTCATCCACAACAACAACATAAGAATGCAATGCAACATATTCGTGAATACTAATGCAAGCACCCTAATATATCACATGGTATCCATGATGCGTGAATCATGCTGAAATATTCATTATTTACTTTTAAAACATAAAAGGTTATTCCACTCACCTCTGGCTAGCTCTGACCAGACACTGGAGCAGCTGACTCACTGCTGGGGTCCTCGGTTCCTCGGGTCCGAACCTACACAGGTGGGCTCAAATGAGGGACCAAACATACATGAACATAACTCTAAACTACTCCCCAAAAACCCCCTAGAACACTATGAAAAAATCATAGAAAAACATGCAAAGGAGGGCTGGACAGGGCACTTTCGGCGGCAGGTTCGGCGGCCGAAAGTCCCTCCAGAGCCGAAAGTCAGGCAGGTTCGGCAGCACCTTCGGCGGCCGAAACTCCCAGACAGAGACGACACTCATGCATGTTCGGCGGCACTTTCGGCGCTCGAAACTGCCCTCCAGAGACGAAAGTCCTCTTTCGGGGGCAGGCTTCAGCAGCCGAAGGCTGCCTCCACAAGCGGGTTCGGCGGCCGAAAGTTCCTTCGGCGGCCGAACCTGAGTTTCTCCAAAGTGGCAGAAACTCAGCTTCCACATGCACAAACGCCTCCCAAACCTTTCAAACATGCACAAACCTATTCTACAACACTCCCAATCATTCACAATCAAGCATACAAGTTCATAGGGGTCTCAAACAAGCCTAAACCCCAACTATAACACATCAACATACCCACATTGCTCATAAACACACATTAAACCCATAAACTCAAAACAACCTAAACATGCATTTCTACTTCATAAACTTGTATAAAACTTATTTAAAACA